>NC_082655.1:55704574-56007604 GCF_028023285.1 Balaenoptera ricei
TTTTCTCTACTTTTTATTTTATCTCGTTTCCTTTGTTTGTTTCCCATATCATCTCTTTCCTCTCTTTTATTTTTTCTCACTCTTTCCCTTCATTTATTTCCCCCCTTTTCCCCATTCCTTTTCTGTGTTCCCATCACTTCAGTTTGTTTCCCTGCTATATTGTTCCCCTTTGTTTTGGTGCATAAGAAACCAAGAGAATCATCACAGGTTCATGACAGAAATTCAGGTAGAATATAAATTAGATTTTTTTTTTTTTTTTTTTTTTTTTTGGTATGGCCTAAGACAAAGAGAGTAGAGGCAATTAACCAAAGCAGCAGTTACCTATGCATGTTATTGTTAGAATTCCCATGGAATGAAGAGCCTCTGGTGCTTCAGAATACATTCCTTTCTTATTTTGTTTGAGTATTCATTCTGAAATCTGATAAATATATCTTACCAAAAGGTCGAATGCTTTCTTTTACAAACATGTAGAAAAATTGAGAAAAGAAAAATTATGTGTTGATGTAGATATTATTTGTTTTGCAATGTCTCCCAGGCTATCTGTATCCTGAAAAGAGTAAGGTTATAAAAAATCACTCTCACATCCTGGAAGGAAAAATTAGCTGTCTTAGCTGTAATATTTCGACTATTTTGCCATGTGCCACTTCTGGTTTTTACTCCACCTGTGCATCTTTATTCCACACTCTTCTGCAGTAATGTTTCATCATCCAACAAAGAAATGCTTATTTGTTCACTTCAACCAGTACTTGTACAGAACTTACTATGGGCCACTTTGCCGAGTCTAGGAATACCACGTGAGAGTACTTGAATTCAGCTCAAAAGAAGTTGCAGATACATAAAGACATAATTAGAAAATATAGTGGGTACATAATTTGGGAATATAGAGAAGTTATTAAGGAAGGGGTTTTAAGCTTGAATACGATGGAGTTGATCTGTTGCTCTAATATTTTCTCCCCTAATCACTCCCAAAGCACCTCTTGATGTTCTAGTGACTTGCTGACAACACTCCAAATCTCCAATGGTAAAATATTTTCTACAGCATCTCAAATCTGCACACCCTTAAATTCCTTCAGTCATTGGAGCTCACTTCTTCTCCAAAGTAAGAAGTAGAAACTTGCTCTAAGAGAATTTTTGGTTTTCTGGCTCTCTTTGGAATTTGTTACACACTTTGTTAGTCATGTGACAGGATGGTAAGCTTCTTGTTTCTCTTATTAGGATAAAGGTTCATATAGCTCTCTCTTTTCCTATTTCTTCCACGAACTTTTTTCATTGCCCAAATTATTTAGGCAAATATTATACACCCAGTCCCCTCTACCACTCTAGTTTACTAATAGAAGCCATGACTGATTCAACTGTCTTATTAAAGGGAATAATGTGGTACAGACTTTGGTCTTATTCTTTGATTAATCAAAATGAGTATGCTTAATTATCTCTCAAATTAATATTTAAAGTGATGTTTCTGTCCTTCGATCTCTTGGTTCTTGCTTTCTTTTGATATCTCCCTTCCTTCTCCTCTTCCCCCCCTCCCTCCCTCCCTCCCTTCCTTCCTTCCTTCCTTCCTTCCTTCCTTCCTTCCTTCCTTCCTTCCTTCCATCCTTTCCTTCCCTCTCTTCATTTTATAACGGTAAGTGTGCAACATAAATGAAATGCAGAATTGAAAAAGTCAAAATAGTTTCTCTTGGGAAACTAACTGAAAAAGAGGCAAGTTTCACAATTTCAATGTGAGAATCTAGGTGATAGAGGTGTAAAGAATATGCTGAGGGACCACAAGGAAGGAAGCTTATGATTTTGCATGGGGTATTCAGAAGGAGCTTTGTGTAAAAGAAGTGATTTTCTTTAGTTGGATATTCTAGAGTGAATATGAGCTTACCAGATACCAAATGGAAACATTGGGGAAGAGGTTAGCAACCCAAAAATGTTTATGAGAGAATAAAGACAAAAACACACTGTAAACTCAAGAAGTACAGGAACTCTCTTTTTGTGCAATCTTTTCGTACTCAACACTTAATAAAGTGAGACTTTTTTAATGGAGAAAAAACAAATTACCTATCCATCATCTATCTATCTATCCATCTATCATCTATCTAATCATCTTTCTACCTATCCAAAATCTATTAGTCTTATATCTGGGTGGAATTTCATCTTAAGTGATTAAAAATATAGCAATTCTATCTTCAACTATTAACAGAAGTTTCTTTCCTCTTGAGAACCACAGTATGCTGTACCTTTCCTCATGATTCTGACAGTTGCAATAGCTTTTCATCTACACTTCTCTCAAATGTAGTACGAATATGGCTCAGAACAAAAAGCCAGAGGAATTACTAATTGGATTTCTAAAACTTATATTTGAGAATATAGATTTGAAATACAAAACAGTTTGATTAACAAAAGCTGGGCTTTTTGAGTGAGGATAGGATTCAGAGCCTAAAAACTCAGTATAAAGTTGATCCAAAAAAGAATAAAATAAAGGATAACACAAAAGGTAGTTTTTATGCTACACAAAGAGGAACTTAAAGCTCTTTCCGGTCCTAGGGGGAAAAAAAACAAAAAAAAAAAACAAAAAAACTTGAAGATAAATGGAGAAGACAGCTTATATATATGAGTGGGATTAGAGATGTTATCATAGTTGAGTGAGAAAAATTTAAAAAACCCTTAAAATGTTGTGCCTTCTTCAAAGTCATAGCCCAGGAAGATGACATGGTATGTAGAGCAGCCCTGATTGCATCATGGAGCTGGAACTGTAGGGTAGCCAAAGTGCAGAGAAAGAGGGGCTTGAATGCACTCAACATTCCTGGACTTTAAGCTGAGTATGTGGAGAGATGTCCCAAATTCTCAAGCTCCTGAGAGAGAAAATAAAGTGATTAGGAGTGGACCAGAAGGCCCTCAGATGAACATCACAACATACATAAAGTGACTCTGTATACCTTCATGACTGAAACCCATGGGAGGTCATAGCAAGTGTATGCAGAGAGCCTACAAAGGTTTTGTTGGTTGTTTACAGCACAGTGTGGCCGGAAGATAATGCCTCTTCACCACTGCCAGGGAAAATCACAGTCCTCTTCCATTTACCCCACCCTGGGAAGTTAGATAAGTACAAGAGGTGAGGAAAAGGGAAAAGTGATTGAGATAAGTCTGACTTGACCAGTCACCCAGAAGAAATAGATTAAGTCAGAAAAATGTTGATATAATCAGTGGGAATTGAGACTTATGGGGTAAATTAATAGAGAAATAGTACATTTTCCTACATCCAAATTTCGTGGCTATGGTGATTTTTAACATTAGCAAAAACAGCAATTTAGTGAATGCTTATGACATGCCACAATGTTTTTTATAGCTTTATTGAAATATAATTGACATATAAAATTGTAAGATTTAAAGTATACAGTGTGATGATTTGATACATATATATATTTATATGTTATGGAAGGATTCCTACCATTGGATTGATTAATACATCCATCAACTCACATATTTATCTTTTCTGTTTTTGGTGAGAAAACTTAAGTTCTACTCTCTTAGCAAATTTCAACTATGTAATTAAGTATTATCAATATAGACACCATGTTATACATTAAATTCTAAACCTTATTCATTTTATAATAGAAAGTTTTCACCCTTTTACCTCTCTCTGTTTACCCCCACTAGCCCCTGACAAGCACCATTATACTGTCTGATCCACATATAAGCAATACCATGCAGTATTTATTTGTCTTTCTCTGTCTGAGATAGTTCACTGGATAGTTCATAATGCTCTCCATGTTCTTCTTGTTGCCACAAATGGAAGAATTTTCTTTCTTCTTGTTGCCACAAATGGAAGAATTTTCTTTCTTTTTGGCTCAGTAATATTACATTGTGTGAGTATATGTTTACATACATATATACACATGTATCACATTTTCTTTATCCATTCATCTGTCAACCTACACATAGGTTGTTTCTATACCTTGGCTACTGTGACTAATGTTGAAATGAACAGAGGAGTACATAACATTTCAAGATAGTGATTTTGGTTTTTTTGGCTATATACCTAGAACTGGGATTATTGGATCATATGATAGTTCTATATTTAATTTCTTGAGTAATCTCCATGTGTTTTCCATAGTAGCTGGGCCAGTTTACATTACCACCAGCAGTGTATAAAGGTTTCCTTTTCTCCACATTCTTGCCAAAACCTTCTATTTCTTGTCTTTTTGATAATAGGCATCCTAACAGGTGAGAGGTAATATCTCATTTCCCTGATGTAGTTGTGTTGAGCAAATGTTCACGTACCTTTTGGCCATTTGTAAGTCTTCTTTCAAAAATGTATATTGAGTCCTTTGGCCATTTAAAAGTTTGATTATTTGTTTTTTACTATTGCATTGTATGAGTTCCTTGTATATTTTGGATATTAACCCTTAGATATGTGGTTTGCAAATTTTTTCCCCATTCAATAGGTTGCCTCTTCATTTTGTTTATAGTTTGCTGGGCAGAAGCTTTTTAGTTTGATGTAGTCTCACTTGTTTATATTTGCTTTTTTTGCATTTGCATTTGGTGTCAAATTAAAAAAATCATTGCCAAGCTCTATTCACAATAGCCAGCACATGGAAGCAACCTAAGTGTCCATCGACAGATGAATGGATAAAGAAGATGTGGTACATATATACAATGGAATATTACTTAGCCATAAAAAGAAACAAAATTGAGTTATTTGTAGTGAGGTGGATGGACCTAGAGTCTGTCATACAGAGGGAAGTAAATCAGAAAGAGAAAATCAAATACCATATGCTAACACATATATACAGAGTCTAAAAAAGCAAAAACAAAAAAATAGTTTATGAAGAACCTAGGGGCAGGACAGGAATAAAGATGTAGGCATAGAGAATGGACTTGAGGACATGGGGAGGGGGAAGGGTAAGCTGGGACGAAGTGAGAGAGTGGCATGAACTTATATATATTACCAAATGTAAAATAGATAGTTAGTGGGAATCAGACACATAGCACAGAGATATCAGCTCCGTGATTTGTGACTACCTAGAGGGGTGGGATAGGGAGGGTGGGAGGGAGACACAAGAGGGAAGAGATATAGGGTTATATGTATATGTATAGCTGCTTCACTTTGTTATAAAGCAGAAACTAACTCACCATTGTAAAGCAATTATACTGCAATAAAGATGTTAAAAAAAAATTATTGCCAAGACCTATGTCGATGAGTTTATTCTGTATTTTTTTAATTTTAAATTTTTATTTCAAAAATTTTTATTGAAGTATAGTTGATGTACAATAATATGTAAATAACAGGTATATAATATAGTGATTCACAATTTTTAAAGATTATATTCAATTTAGAGTTATTATAATATACTGCCTATATTCCCCATGATGTACAATATATCCATATAGTTTATTTTATACATAATGGTTGGTACCACTTAATCCCTTAACCCTAGCTTGCCCTTCCCCCTTCCCTCTTCCCACTGCCAAACACTAGTTTAGTCTCTATACCTGTGTGTCTGTTTCTTTTTCATTATATTCACTGGTTTGTTGTATTCTTTATCATATTTACATGATATCATACAGTATTTGTCTTTCTCTGTCTGACTTATTTCACTTAGCATAATACCCTGCAAGTCCACCCATATTTTGCAAATTTGCAAATGGCAAATCTCATTGTTTTTATGGCTGTGAAGTATTACATTGTATATGTGTGTGTGTGTGTGTGTTTATATATAATATATATTATATATTACATGTATAATGTGTATTACATTAATATATTTACATAATATATTTATTCTATATTACATGTAATATATATATTATATCTTCTTTATCTATTCATCCATTGATGGACACTTAGCTTGCTTCCATATCTCGGCAGTTGTAAATAATGCTGCTATGAACATTGGGGTTTATGTTTCTTTTTGAATTAGTGTTTTTGTTTTTTTCAGATATACACTCAGGAGTGGAATTGCTTGGTCACATGGTAGTTCTAATTTTAGTTTTTTGAGAAACATCCATAGTTTTCCTCAGTGGCTGCACCAATTTACATTCCCACTAATAATGTGTGAGGGTTCCCTTTTCTCCACATCCTGGCCAACGTTCGTTATTTGTGTTCTTTTTGATGAAAGCTCTCTGACAGTGAGAGGTGATATACATTGTGGTTTTGATTTGCATTTTGCTGATGATCAGTGATATTGAGCATCATTTTTTTTTAAAATCACTTCTTTTTAAAAAAAATGTGTTTTTTTTTAACATCTTTATTGGAGTATAATTTCTTTACAATGTTGTGTTAGTTTCTGTTGTATAACAAAGTGAATCAGCTATATGTATACATATATCCCTATATCCCCTCCCTCTTGCGTCTCCCTCTCACCCTCCCTATCCCATCCCTCTATGTGGTCACAAAGCACCGAGCTGATCTCCCTGTGCTATTCGGCTGCTTCCCACTAGCAAAACACTAGGTGTTAGCTCTTCTCTAAATGTTTGATAGAATTCACCTGTGAAGCCATCTGGTCCTGGGTTTTTGTTTGTTGGAAGATTTTTAATCACAGTTTCAATTTCAGTGCTTGTGATTGGTCTGTTCATATTTTCTATTTCTTCCTGGTTCAGTCTCGGAAGGTTGTACTTTTCTAAGAATTTGTCTATTTCTTCCAGGTTGTCCATTTTATTGGCATTTAGTGGCTTGTAGTAATCTCTCATGATCGTTTGTATTTCTGCAGTGTCAGTTGTTACTTCTCCTTTTTCATTTCTAATTCTGTTGATTTGAGTCTTCTCCCTTTTTTTCTTGATGAGTCTGGCTAATGGTTTATCAATTTTGTTTATCTTCTCAAAGAACCAGATTTTAGTTTTATTGATCTTTGCTATTGTTTTCTTCATTGCTTTTTCATTTATTTCTCATCTGATCTTTATGATTTCTTTCCTTCTGTAACTTTGGGTTTTTTTTGTTGTTGTTCTTCTTTCCCTAATTGATTTAGGTGTAAGGTTAGGTTGTTTATTTGAGATGTTTCTTGTTTCTTAAGGTAGGATTGTATTGCTATAAACTTCCTTCGTAGAACTGCTTTGGCTGCATCCCATAGGTTTTGGGTCGTCATGTTTTCATTGTCATTTGTTTCTAGGTATTCTGTGATTTCCTCTTTGATTTCTTCAGTGATCTCTTGGTTATTTAGTAGCGTATTGTTTAGCCTCCATGTGTTTCTATTTTTTACCTTTTTTTTTTTCTGTAATTGATAACTAGTCTCATAGTGTTGTGGTTGGAAAAGATAACTGATACTATTTTAATTTTCTTAAATTTACCAAGACTTGATTTGTGATCCAAGATATGATATATCCTGGAGAATGTTCCATGAGCACATGAGAAGAAAGTGTTTTCTGTTGTTTTTGGATGAAATATCTTATATATATCAATTAAGTCCATCTAGTCTAATATGTCATTTAAAGCTTACATTTCCGTATTTATTTTCATTTTGGATGATCTGTCCATTGGCGAAAGTGGGATGTTAAAGTGCCCTAGCGTGATAATGTTACTGTTGATTTCCCCTTTTATGGCTATTAGCGTTTGTCTTATGCATTGAGGTGCTCCTATGTTGGGTGAATATATATTAACAATTGTTATATCTTCTTCTTGGATTGATCCTTTGATCATTATGTAGTGTCCTTCTTTGTCTCTTGTAATAGTCTTTATTTTAAAGTCTATTTTGTCTGATATGAGAATTGTTACTCCAGCTTTCTTTTGATTTCCATTTGCATGGAATATCATTTCCCATCCCCTCACTTTCATTTTGTACGTGTCCCTAGGTCTGAAGTGGGTCTCTTGTAGACAGCATATATACGGGTCTTGTTTTTGTATACATTTAGCCAGTCAGTGTCTTGTTTGGGGCATTTAATCCATTTATATTTAAGGTAATTATCGATGTGTATGTTCCTATTACCATTTTCTTAATTGTTTTGGGTTTGTTTTTGTGGTCTTTTCCTTCTTTTGTGTTTCTTGTCTAGAGAAGTTCCTTTAGCATTTGTTGTAAAGCTGATTTGGTGGATGCTGAATTCTCTTAACTTTTGTTTGTCTGTCAAGGTTTTAATTTCTCCATTAAATCTGAATGAGATTCTTGCTGGGTAGAGTAATCTTGGTTGTAGGTTTTTCCCTTTCATCACTTCAAATATATCCTGTCACTGCCTTCTGGCTTGCAGAGTTTCTGCTGAAAGATGAGCTGTTAACCTTATGAGGATTCCCTTTTATATTATTTGTTGCTTTTCCCTTGTTGCTTTTAATATTTTTTCTTTGTAATTAATTTTTTATAGTTTGATTAATATGTGTCTTGGTGTGTTTCTCCTTGGATTTATCCTCTATGGGACTCTGTGAACTTCTTGGACTTGATTGACTATTTCCTTTCCCATGTTAGGGAAGTTTTCAACTATAATCTCTACACATATTTTCTCAGACTCTTTTTTTCTCTCTTCTTATTCTGGGATCCCTATTATTTGAATGTTGGTGTGTTTAATGTTGTCCCAGAGGTCTCTGAGACTGTTCTCAATTCTTTTCACTCTTTTTTCTTTATTGTGCTCTGTGGTAGTTATTTCCACTATTTTATCTTCCAGGTCACTTATCCATTCTTGTGTCTCAGTTATTCTGCTATTGATTCCTTCTAGAGAATTTTTAATTTCGTTTATTGTGTTGTTCATCATTGTTTGTTTGCTATTTGGTTCTTCTAGGTCCTTGTTAAGCATTTCTTGTATTTTCTCCATTCTCTTTCCAAGATTTTGGATCATCTTTACTATCATTATTCTGAATTCTTTTTCAAGTAGACTGCCTATTTCCTCTTCATTTGTTTGGTCTGTTGGGTTTTTACCTTGCTCCTTCATCTGCTGCATATTTCTCTGTCTTCTCATTTTGTTTAACTTACTGTGTTTGGGGTCTCCTTTACACAGGCAGCAGGTTCGTAGTTCCTGTTGTTTCTGGTGTCTGTCCCCAGTGGGTGAGGTTGATTCAGTGGTTTGTGTTGGTTTCCTGGTGGAGGGGGCTGGTGCCTGTAATGTGTTGGGTGGGGCTGGATCTATTCCTTCTGGTGGGCAGGGCTGCATTTGGTGGTGTGTTTTGGGGTGTCCTTGACCTTAATACGACTTTAGGCAGCCTCTCTGCTAATGGGTGGGGTTGTGTTCCTGTCTTGTTAGTTGTTTGTCATGGGGCGTCCAGCACTGGAGCTTGCTGGCTGTTGGGTGGAGCTGGGTCTTAGTGTTGAGATGGAAATCTCTGGAAGAACTCTCGCCAATTGATATTACATGGGGCTGGAAGGTCTCTGGTGGTCCAGTGTCCTGGACTCATCTCCCCCACCTCAGAGTCTGAGGCCTGCCACCCATCCGGAGCACCAAGACCCTGCCAGTCACTCAGCTCAGAAGAAAAGGAAGAAAAAACAAACAGAAAAAACCCCCAAACTGAACAGATCGTACCCCAAACCAAAAGGTAAAAACATAACTAAACAAACAAAATCACACAAAGAAACATACACATACACACTCACAAAAAGAGAAAAAAGGAAAAAAAAATAAAAATAAAAATTAAATATAAAAAATTATAAAATAAAAAAATAAAAATTAAAAAAGTAGAGGGACCAAACCAATAAACGAATTCACCAATGATAAAAAGCACTAAAAACTAAACTAAGATAAATATAAAACCCAGAAACAAATCAGAGGCAGAAAGCAAACCCTAAGTCTACATTTGCTCCCAAAGTCCACTTCCTCAATTTTGAGAACATTAGTTGTCTATGCAGGTATTCCACAAATGCAGGGTTCATCAAGTTGATTGTGGGGATTTAATCTGCTGCTCCTGGGGCTGCATGGAGAAATTTCCCTTTCTCTTCTTTGTTCACACAGCTCCTGCGGTTCAGCTTCGGTTTTGGCCCCACCTCTGTGTGTAGGCTCCCCTCAGGCATCTGTTCCTTACCCAGACAGGATGGTGTTAAAGCAGCGGCTGATTAATGCTGTCTTGCTCACTCAGGCCAGGGAGAAGGAGGGGTACAGTAGTCATAATTGGAATGCAGGGCAAGCCTGTGGCAGCAGAGGTTGGCCTGACATTGCAACAGCCTGAGGCATGCTGTGTGTTCTCCCAGGGAAGTTGTCCCTGCATGTTGGGACGCTGGCAGTGGCACGCTGCACAGGCTCCCAGGGAGGTGTAGGTAGTGACCTGTGCTTGCCCACAGGATTCTTGGTGGCAGTGGGGCAACTTTAGCATTTCATGCCCGTCTCTCTTGTCCGATCTGATAGCTGTGGCTCATGCCTGTCTCTGGAGTTTGCTTAGGTGGTGCTCTGCCTTCTGTGTGCACACGGGGCAGGAATCCCCTCTCCTCGCGCAACCTGAAACAATGGTCTCTTGCCTCTTTGGCAGGTCCAGACTTTTTCCCTGACTCCCTCCTGGCTAGCTGTGGTGCACTAGCCCCCTTCAGGCTGTCTTCGCACAGCCAACCCCAGTCCTCTCCGTGGGGTCTGACCTCCAAAGCCCAAGCCTCAGTTCCCAGCCCCCTCCTGCCCTGGTGGGTGAGCCGACAAGCATCTCAGGTTGATGAGTGCTGGTTGGCACCAGTCCTCTGTGTGGGAATCTCTCCTCTTTGTCCTCTGCACTCCTGTTTCTGTGCTCTCCTTGGTGGCTCTGAAGCTTCCCCCTGCCCAATCCCCGTCCCTGCCAGTGAAGGGGCTCCCTAGTGTGTGGAAACTTTTCCTCCTTCACAGCTTACTCCCAGAGATGTAAGTCCCATCCCTATTCTTTTGTCTCTGTTTTTTCTTTTTTCTTTTGCTATACCCAGGTATGTGGAGATTTTCTTGCCTTTTGCGAAGTCTGAGGTCTTCTGCCAGCATTCAGTAGGTGTTCTGTAGGAGTTATTCCACACGTAGGTGTATTTTTGATGTATTTGTGGGGAGGAAGGATCTCCATGTCTTACTCCTACGCCTTCTTGAAGGTTTCCCCGATATTGAGCATCTTTTCATGTGCCTGTTGGCCATTTTGCATGTCCTGTTTGCAGAAATGTCTGTTCTGGACTTTTGCCATTTTTTAATAAGTTTTTTTTTTTTTTTATGTTGAATTGTATGAGCTGTTTGTATATTTTGGATATTAACCCCTTTTTGATCATATCATTTGCAAAATTTTCTCCTATTCAGTAGGCTGTCTTTTCCTTTTGTCAATGGTTTCCTTTGTTGAGCAAAAGCTTTTAAGTTTAATTAGTTTCCATTTTTTTGTGTGTTTTTATTTCCTTTACTTTAGGAGATGTATCCGAAAAAGAATATTGCTCTACTTATGTCAGAGTTTTCTGCCTAAGTTTTTCTCTAGCAGTTTTATAGTTTCCAGTTTAGATTTAGGTCTTTAATCCAGTTTGAGTATATTTATGCATATGGTGTTATATAATGTTCTAATTTCATTCTTTTACATGTAACTGTCCAGTTTTCCCATCACCACTTATTGAAGAGACTGTCTTTTCTCTACTGTATATTTTTGCCTCCTTTGTCACAGATTAACTGACTCTAAGTGTGTGGGTCTATCTCTGGGCACTGTATTCTGTTCTGTTGACCTATGTGTCTGTTTTAATTACAGTAGCTTTGTAGTATAGTCTGAAGTCAGGGAGCATGGTTCCTCCAGCTCTGTTTTACTTTCTCAAGATTGTTTTGGCTATATGGAGTCTTTTGTGTTTCCATATAAATTTTAAAATTACTTGATCTAGTTCTGTGAAAAATACCATTAGTATTTTGACAGAGATTGCATTGAATCTGTGGATTGTTTTGGGTAGTACTGTCATTTTAACAATATTAAGTCTTCTAATCCAGAAACACAATATATCTTTCCATCTGTTTGTGTCATTTTCAATTACTTTCATAAGTGTTTTATAGGTTTCCAAGTACAGGTCTTTTACCTCTTTAGTTAGATTTATTCTGAGGTATTTTATTTGTTTTTGATGCAATGGTAAATAGGATTGTTCCTTAAACTCTCTTTCTGATGCTTTGTTATTCATGTATAGAAATGCAACAGATTTCTGTATATTAATTTTGTATCCTGCAACTTTACTGAATTCATTGATAAGCTCTAGTATTTTTCTGATGGCATCATTAGGACTTTCTATGAATAATGTCATGTCATCTGCAAACAGTGGCAGTTTTACTTCTTCCTTTCCAATTTGGATTTTTAAAATTTATTTTCCTTGTCTGATTGCTGTGTCTAAGACTTCCAATATTATATTCATTAAAAGTGGCTAGAGTGGGCATCCTTGTTTTTTTCCTGATCTTAGAGGAAATGCTTTCAGCTTTTCACCACTGAGTATGATGTTAGCTGTGGGTTTGTCATATATCGCCTTATTATGTTGAGGTATATTTCCTCTACACCGACTTTCTAGAGAACTTTTATCATAAATGGATGTTGAATTTTGTCAAAAGTTTTTTCTGTGTCTATTGAGATGATCATGTGATTTTTATTTTTCAGTTTGTTAATGTTATGTATCACATTGACTGATTTGTGGATATTGAAAAATCTTTGCATTCCTGGGATAAATCCCACTTGGTCATACATATTCTTTTTTTTTATAAGGAATTCTAACAGAAGATAAGGTTATATTTTACTATTTAATGAATTTACATGATTCAAGCTTTTCTTTGAAAGAATATGGCAAAAATTAGATGGCTTTGCAAATACTTTGGAGTCATTTGTATTGTCTTCCTGTGGATGTGGTTCACACACATCTTTTAAAGTACAAAATAATATAGTCTTGAGTAAATAATTCAGACCTCACTGATAAGTATTAGAATGGAAAGTAAGGAAGTTACTCTTGTCTCCTTTACCCATTAACTTAGTTCTACACCCAAGAGGTAACCATTTAACAGTTTAGTGTGTATCATTCCACAGTTTTTCTGTATGCACTGGTAAATATAGATATAAATCAACATATAAAATATTATTATTGGCTAACATTTTAAGTGCTTATTTTCTGCACCTCTCTGTCATATATTCCTCCAAGTCTGATGTTTGTTTTTCACATTTTTATGACATCTTTTGCAATAAGGTTTTTTAAAGTTTTTAGGTAATAAATTATGTTACTTTTTACCTTTATGGCATCTGTTTTTATCTCTTCTTGTGTCGGTAACTCTCACTGTCATAGTTTCACTCTACTGGACTGTAATAACAGGGATGGTGTCTGCTTTGTTTAAAGCTAATTTAAAGTCACCTAGCAAAAGTGCTAGAACATAAGGACTCAAAAAACATTCTGGACTGACTAACTCTACATTTCTACTAAATGAGTTTCACCAGTTGAACTCACTTTAAATCCTACACCAAATCTCACTCTTTTAAATTCTATGGGGTCTTGAAATATTAAGAACACTTGAAATGATTAAGCAAAACATCTGTAATTAAGGTAAGTTTTATTATCCATCATTTTGAAAATTATATCTTAATCCATATCAGAACAAACGTATCCTTCAGGCTTTGAAAGCTTGATTCTGTTCATAGAGAGCTTATTAACAGAGTTCTTAAACTAGAGGCCAGATGCCTATACAAGACTATTTGCAGCACAACTCTCATGTTGTGAAATAAAATTATGGTGTAAGGCTGATTTCATTTTCTTGCATTTGCTAATTTGTTAAGGAAACCCATATTTTTTTTTTTTAATATAAGAGGATTAATAGCAAATGCTATTATTGAAACATATTACAAAAACCAATGACTATTATTTAAACATAATAGCTAATGACTTATAGAGTTAATTTTAAGCTTTTTGAAACATGGCTGAATATCTTGATTCATTGCTATAATTGTCCACTCCTCTTGAAGTTAAATGGTACCTTCACTATTCGAGGGTACATAGGGAATAGGGTTTGGAGTTGTTTATGAAACATGGGAAAAACTTCTCTACTGACTAGAAAATTTTCCCACCCATAGTCATTATCCTGAAATTATTTTTTTTGTTTGTTTGTTTTTAGTTAGTTCAGTAAAGGATTCCCCATTCATAGCTATATTACTATTAAATGACTGCCATGTGATGGCCACCACACTTGGCAGGCTCCATATGCCAGCTCATTAATCTTTACAACACACTTTAGTGAAAAGTCTTTCCATATCATTTGACATTTGAAGAAACTGATGTTTGAAGATATTAGGCAACTTGCCAAAAGTTACATAGTGAGGAAATGGCAGTCCTAAAAGTTCAACTCAGCTCTGTTTCACTGTAAAATCCATGTTCTTTGCTTTATTGTCCTAGGAGTTTCAGTTCTCTCAGGAGAAGTGAACTTAGTTCTCTGCCGATCCAGAATCAAGACAGGGCCAGGGGTTCTGACATAGCTACTGGTATCACAGGTTTTGTAACGGCAACAGGGCTGAAGGCATAGCAGGAGGCCCAGTGATTGGCAGAATATTTTGTGGTGAATAATGTGAAGGGTCTCCACCTCAATGCCATAAACTTGTAATCAAACTAAGAGAACAAAAATAAGAACATATTTCCTGGGAATTAATTTCTATTGGGAGTGTTTGATTGATTGAGTTTTACAACAAGTTGTGGGCACATTTGAAAAAGACAAATAACCTAAGCACATGAGCCAATGCAGAAGCAGAAATTGTGAATAAAGATATTGGGAAGTGCTAGACTCTCACATGTTTTGAAATTGTGGATTTGGAAAAAACTTCCCTAAATCATCAAGATCCCAGGAACCCTAATATAGTTGTATCACTTTCAGCACCATATATTTGCCTCTGGAGAGAATGAAAAGCAATAGGATCATTCTGTAAGCAATGAGTATTGACTGACTCTCCACTTATTAGGCTCAGCCTTGTACTAAGCTCTGGAGATAGAGTGGTGATTGAGATGGGTATGCGTCTGGCACTCATGGGACTACTGAGGTAAGCAGGGATAAAAAAAAATGACGATAACTGTAATAGAGCAGCTGCAGAGTTCTTTCAAGACACACCATATTTCCTCAGTCGTAAGATGCCTTTAAAATCAAAGGGTCTGATGTACCTACCATTGATTTAATAACATTCAATATTTTGCAAAATAGAAAAACTACTACTTTGAGTATACATGTCATTTGGAAGAGTCTAGGTTTTAGAAATGTTTGAACATGTCTCAGAATTGAAGACATCAGGGAAGACTTTCATGAGAACAAATATTTAATTGGAGACCAGAAGGATGAGTAAAAGCTAAGGGGCCAAAGAATTGAAGGGGGAATGTGGCAGGCAGAAACAATAATTTAGGTAATGTTCCTGAGGTGAAAAGAGCAGAGTTCATTGGGACTGAGGGACAGACAACTCCTAGGACTGGTCATCAGCAGCAATTCCAGGTAGTGTTGACTAGCATGTGAGACCTCAGCAAGCTTGAAAATCATGACATGGATTTCAGACTCCATCCACCAAAAGTTTTAAGCAGAGGAATGACATGATTTAACATCTATTAAAATAGTTTGACTTCAGTGTGAAGGGAAAATTGGACTGGGACAAAAATCAGTGTGGAGAGATATCAATTAGGATAGTATTATAGCTATCCCAGAGAGACATGAGCGTACACCAGGTGAGTTGTAGGTATACAGGAATTAGATATATCTAAAATACAGGAAGGATTTTGAATAAGTAAGAAATCTCTGAGTGAAAGCTTTGTTAAACAATAAATTCACCTATAAGAATGTTTGAGAATCCCTCTCTAGCGAGTGCTTTACAAACCATGACCTGTAGGTCACAGCTGGCCAGGCTAGTGTGCAGATCTCTGTAGATCTGTACATCTGTCAGTGAATATACACCCACATTTGTGAGTCAGCACTGTTTGAATTGGTAGGAAAATAAACAAAATGCAGAAAATAAAGTCCTTGCTCTATTTTGATGATTTCTATAATGTAAATGTTGAGAAAAATAAAAATCTAATCAATTTTGGACTAAAATGGTTGCAAGTTTACTAAGTAAGGGACTAAACAGGGCATGGAAAGAACAAATAGGATTTAAAGAGGTTAATGCAGGTGGTGGAGGCATTCTCCGTGGGGAGAACACTCCGGGAAGATGAAGAAGAAGAGTGTATAAGAACATAGTTTGTGTGTGACATTAAGTTGACATGAGTGAAGTAAAAGTTACATAACTGGTTGTAGGTCTTGTTACCACATTATATGAGTGCTTTTACTCACATAATCACAAAAGCCTATCTGTTCTGCTTCCTGAATAGTTCTCTTGTCCACACTTTCTTCTGAAGTGCTTTTCCAAAGAGAGTATCTGCTAATAGTTTTCATGTGCTTAACATCCTTTAATGTTTCCTGCACTGACTGCAGACTAAGTCTATACTCCCTAATATGACTTATGAAACCCATGATCTGTTTCTTGCTTAACTCTCTGGCCTCATCTATTATTCCACCATGCCTCTTTTTTACTATGAATGCTTTAGATAGAAGGGATTTCTTTTCTCTTTTAGCAGCCATGCCAAATTCTCTCTCACCTGTCAATTGTTGCACTTGACTTTTATTTTTTCTCCCTGAATCCTACAGTCCTTTACTACTATAGGATAAGTCCCATCTTCATTTAGACATCACTTCCTCCAGAAACTTTCCTTCTCTGTCAACATGAAAACTGAATTTACAGCTTCTCTCCTTGTAACATCTTGTTTTTTATTCATACCTTAGCACTTTCACCCTGAATGACAAATACTTATATTCATATTTGAACCCTCTACTAAAGCACAACAACAACAACAAAAAACTCTATGCACTTCTGATTGTACATACTGCATTATATTTATGGCACCTACAAAGAAAACCTGTCATTAGTAGGTACTGAATACCTATCTGTTGAATGGATGATTGGCTGAATAGCTATCTTTGGTGAAAGGTGAGAGTTGGCTTGGGTATTTGGAGAGCTTCTTATAAGTGGTTTTAACTATAAATTGAACAGGGTTCAAAAATTTTATAATAACAGGCAACAGTCTTAGGCCAAATCCGGTATATGGCTGACTCTTATGTGGCCTGTGAGCTAAGAATGGATTTTACATGTTTAAAGGTTTGAAAAAAAAAAATGCAATGAGACTTTATGTGGTCCAAAAATCCTAAAATATTTACGATTTGCATTTACTATCTGGCCCTTTACAGAAATAGTTTATCAAACCCTATTCTAAAGAGACAGGTAATATGCCATCTTTGTAAATGTTCTCTAGAAAAATGATAATGTTGATGTGCTTTTGAAAATGTCTGGCAAGTCATATTGTGAGCCTTTATTGCTCTTGCTGTCAGTACTATGATCTAACTGCTGATTTTTAAAAATCCTATTACCTAAATTATTTCTAATTATTTATATTAGCATTTAAAAAACAGGGAGATTAACTAGACAACTTATTTTATATCTTTTTGAGCTGATATTATTTTATAATAATATGACCAGGTATAAGCGATGAGGCTCTGCTGTAATAGAAATGTGGAAAAAAGGGAAATGGGAAATGATACTTAAACTTGCTTTTTGCATAAAGTAACCTATTTAATTTTCTGAACCTACTTAATTTTCTGAACAATGCATGAACCAAGTAATAGTTTACTTGTTTGCCACTACTTTTCTAGTTCATCTGTTGCATCCATCCTCAAACATCATAGTTATCAAATAAACGATTGCTGAATGAATGAGTTAATGATCTAATGGAGTATTTTGGTTCAGAGCGGCTAAGAAACTTGGTCCTAGTCATATAACTAGTAAGTGATATAATTGGATGCTTTAACCTAGGGCTACTCTTAAGGCCCATAACATTTCCATGGTTTTTAAAAATGAATGTGTTTTATGTTAAGATTTCCTTAATGAACATGATAATTATGATATGTTCAATTATTCCTAATATTAATATTGAATATTTATTGAGCTGGACATGCTGTGAGAACTTTACATGAATATATTTAGTTAAACCTCTGAAAAATATTATGGAGTAAATAATATTATCACCTCAATTTTAGAGACTAGAAATGAAGGCAGAGAGGAACAGAACACTGCCAAAAATCAATTGTGAGCAAAGTCCTGGCATGAACCAGTTCCATTGCCAGAGCTCATATCCACAGTTGTATACAACTGAAGTGTTACTTTAGTGTATATGCTTACTGTTATGTGTCTAGGACTATGCTAAGTAATGTTTGCCTAATGATTATCCTTCTTTCATAACCATAGTGCAAGTCAGTATTGTTTTCCTCTTTTGGAAGTTATGCAATGAGTTTATTTGTAAATCAATACAAATTCTATGGAGGATGAAATTGAAACTTAGAGGTTAAGTCATGTATTTACAAAAGGATATTACTATGAGTAAAGTGAATTTATGGAGTCGTGATCTCTAGGTACCTTATTAAAGAAATATACTATATCATTTTTTCTCATACTAATGTCATGCAGTTAGGCACCAAATTAGAGATACTGAGAATTGTGATTTTTCCATTCACTGTTTTCAACTTAATGACAAAATATACATTTGATAATTAATAAAATATACAATGTTTTGAAGAGTACACAGTTTCAAGTTGATGGCAGGTGAACAGCCAGCCACTTTGACTGAAGGTCATTTTAATTTCTGTATGAGTGATAAAACCAGTTTTGTAGCATAGAATAACTTTATTTTTGCACTGAGAATGTTATTTGATGATATCAGAGAGATACAAGCAATATTTGTGGAGATACTTAAAAAGAATTGGTTATATAATACTATTTTATAGGCATATGTGCACATCCATTTTGTATAGTGTCTACATATATAGATTAGAACAATGTATAGTAAAATGTACCTGAGCTAGATTTCTGAGTAAATACTGTATGTAGAAAAAGTGCATTCATATTGCTTTCCCCCAAAACCACTAAAAGGGTGGTAAAGAGATTTTTAAGAGACATAAATCAATAAGGTCAAAATGAGAGAGGTATAAGAAAACAACAGTAAAACTATGGAAGCTAAACTTTAGTTAAAAAAGTGATCCTTGAATTACAAGAAGTAAGAAAGCAGTATCTTAAGGTGGCAAGTTGAAAGCTGAAAAGTGACATATTTCATTCCAAAGAATCTTTAGAAGGTTCAGGAATTGGTAGCACTATTTATTTTTGGCATTGGGATTATTTTCTGAATGTCTGAATACCAAACAGCTAGACATCAAAACAGCCTCTTTAACTTCTCAGTGCCAGGGAACTGCCTTTTATCTATTCTACATGAACAAATAAACAGAGTTTGGTATATCCAGATGCCGGGATATTACTTGACAATGAAGTAGAATGAAGTACTGTTACATGCTACAGCATGGATGAAACTTGAAAGCATTATGTTAAGTCAAAGAAACCAGTCACAAAAGATCACATATCGTATGATTCCATTGATATGGAATGTGCTGAATAGGCAAATCTATAGAGATAGAAAGTGGATTAGTATTTTCCATGGGCTAAGGGTGGGTAGTGGGGGCAATGGGAATTAATTACTAAAGAGTATAGGTTTTCTTTTGAGGGAGAAAAATATGTTCTAAATTTAGATTGTGATGATGGATGCACAATTCTGTGAACATGGTAAAAACATTGAATTGTAATTTGTAGGTGGGTGAATATAAAAGTATTTAAACTATATCTCACTAAGGCTGTTATTAACAAAACAAAACAAAAAACATGAGCATTTATTCTGTGGACAAGGTAAAGCAAAGGGTCTCTGAACTAAGAAAAATAAGATACAGTTGAGAGTAAGAAATCTTGTTGAAAATAAAGATTAGCTGAATATTCATATACTGAAGTCCAGTAATCTCCAGCCCTTTTCAGTCACTTAGCTCTAAAAACATTGGCTTCCAGCTGTGTGGTTTCCCAAGGTTGTCTGTCAGGAATCTGATCAGCCCCAAAGGAAATACCTACAGGTAGGAACATCAGGGATTTCCCAAACACTGATCCACCTGATCACCTTACAGTGGAGACTAAAGTGAACAAGTTCCATTCATCCCACACATTGAAAACTTCTCACTGGTTTTCAATTAACACACTCATAAATATGAGTAGACAACTATGTGCCCCAAAGAGCTGGAAAAAAGCCTTAAAAAAGGACAGGAAAAAAAAGTAAGCTAAACAAGAAATAGTTCATGCAAGGGTTAAAACAAACCAACAAAAATTACTATCACTGCTATCTTTGGAGAAATAAGAAAATATGTTGTGTTCATTAAATTCATACAGGAATTCAATTGAAAATAGTTTTCGGAAATTAAAAACATGAAATGAAATGAAAAAATCATGAATAGTAGTGAACAAAAAGTAGAGGAACTCTTCCATAACTCTTCCAGAAATTAAAAGAAAAAAATACTCAGATAATATATAAAATTTAAGACACTTGGAAAACCCATCAAGAGGTTTCATATCTGAATCAAAGAAGCAGAGAAAATCATCACTGAAATAATTGAAGAAAGTATTTGAGACCTCAAGGGCAGTGAGGATAAATGTGTGTATACATGGCGTTACTTAAGTAAAAAAGACGAAGAACGAGTTAGCGATAAGAAGATCAATGCTCAAAACTCATATTTCAGGTAAGTGATAACCGTGGGCAGTGGATTCAGTGCATAAGAGAGAATGCCACGAGTTTGTGTTGGATGATGGGAAAGCGAGGGTAGGGGGTGGGGGGATCGGGTCGACGGTTCTGAAGAAGCAATGGAAATAAGATCAATTTGTCTTGATGGAGCTGAACCCCTGTCCTTGAGGTAAGAGGAAATTTGGGAAAACAATGAAAAGCAAAACAAAACAAAAAGGAAGCCTTCATTTGAGAAAATTGCAGGGGAGGCATTATCATAAAGAGACAGCCAAATTTTTATTCAAGACAAGGTGGTGAAGGGAACTCTTGGGGGCACTTTGGAAAGACTTGAGTAGAAGGAAAGGAAGTGGAGGACTGGGTGAGATTAAGGTATAAGCTAAACATCACAGAAATATATGTTGAAATAGTAGTGGATGATTTGGAGAATCTAGAGCTTCTAGCAGTGATTTTTGTAAACTAAACTCTGAGCTATAATTTTGATAGTTTCTTAGAGAAGGGTGAGCAAACAGTTATTGTGGTGATATGGAATGTTTCATTCAGTTTTTTGTAGGGTACCTAATCACAGAAATGTTTGCATGATTCTGTGGCACTAATGGGCCAGCTATGCCCTAAGACTCTGTGTAATATTGACCATACTTAAGGAAGCATAAGTCTAATAATTCTGCCTTTTGTCACTTTCTTCTCAACTATCACCTCTGTTTCCTCCCTTAGGAACATTGTCTGTAGTGGGAATATTAATTCCAGCTGTCTATTTTCTTCCTATATTCCAAAGACCTCAGTATAATACCATGCCAGTGATAAGAATTCAAGACATTGCTTTTGAAGAAATGGCATGCATAGAGATAGTATTTGGCAAGATTTCAAAATTTTATATAGAATTACAGAATTGGGATTTTGTGGTGTTTTCTATTCTGAATTTTCAAATAAGGGCTCCCATAACACTAAAGAACATCTAAATATTTGGTTGGCAAGGTGGAAATAATGACCTGGAAGAAGCATATGCCAGATAAAGGAAAACAAATGAGGATATATATATATATATATATATATATATATATATATATATATATATATATAAAATACCCCAGTAAATAGTCAAAGATGACTCCATGGAATAATGATCATATTTTTATCATTTTGGGGGATGAAGCCAATAATGGGGATGAGATCAGAGAAAGGAGAAGAACTGTTTGGAGTGAGAACTTGAATTTTGATTACCAAAAGAATGTTAACTGAAATATTCTACAGTATTAACCTGTTATTCAATAAGTGTAAATTTTTATTTGAAAAATCTTAAATTTTATTGAAAAAGTAGAGAACAGTAGTATGTTTATTTAATAATTATTTTGGACTTATTCTTATCTTAAATCATTAGGTATGAGTACCTTATTTACCAAGCAAATTGGAGTGTGTCCTAATTACTTTAGAGCTCCTTAAATTTAAGATATCTGAATGTATTTGCCAGCAATTTTGCTGCTCATTCATTCAATTGTTCATTCATTAAAGACATATTTATTGAACATCTGTGTTAGGCAGTGGGACTAGATGGAAAGATAGAGGCATCTTCTGTCCTCTTGAATCTTACATATGAAGCTAAAATATATATTGTTTGGGCTGATTTGGAGACCCAATTCCTATATATTTTATTTTGTCTTATTTTACCTTGATTTTTGATTACAATAAAATTTGGTTACATTTCATTGTCTGCTAATGGCTAAAATGTGATCATATTTTCATTTAAAGAACAGCATTTTGCCTTGGAACAAGCTGTTCATTTAATTCCTTATCATTGTGGAAATTCTAACCAAAACCAAGATACAATAAATCACAATACTGCTTAGACAAACCATTGCCATATTCATAAAGTAGAAGGTAAAAGCAAGTTATATGTGTTTGAAACACTAATGACAAGACAAAATAAGTATGATGTTATTAGATTCTGATGATTTGAGGAAAAGGATTACAGATGTAAGGAACAAACTTAGTTGTAGCTAAAATATATATACTAGATGAAGTTTAGGATCTTGAAATATTATGTGGTATTTCTTTTGTTTATAATGAAATTTATATTAGTCAATATGTAAAACTTGAAAAAATAGAGAATAGCATAAAAAAATCTGTAATTTTTCAAACCTATGAGTAATTGAATGCATTATTCTGTTTTCTTTGAGTATTTTTTTAGCAAATGTGTATGTGAGTGTATGCATTTTATGTAAGCGTAAACTTGTTATATTTAGTTTTATATCCTGAAGTTTTCAATTTAGGATTATATACACTAAGTCTTTTTCAAATCATTAAGACTTTTTCTAAAGTATATTTTAAATGACTGCATAATATTCCATTTTGTAGTTATGCCATGCATCTACCATTCTAGGTGCATCTATCTAGTGTGGCCATTGCATACTCACGGTATTATGCAAAATTTGTTCTTAGCCTTTGGATTCAAAGATGACGTCATATGCTGTATTTGTGTGTGCATGTGTGTGTGTGTGTGTTTGTAACAGTTGGCCAAAAGTAGGTTATATATATGCCCTTGATCTTATCTGTGCAGTCTTTAATTACATAATCTAACACTGGCCATGTTTCTGAGAATGAATGTCAGCTGCACAGAGAATAAACATCTCTAATCATTCTTTGATCAACTTGTCAAGAGTTATAAATATATGTTCATCCAGTATTATTGTTTTAGCCAATGTTACTTCTGATGTATTTTATTAAATGACCATCTCATTCAGTTAGAGCATATTGCTAGCTTTGGAATTTGGAAAGGGTAGCTATCCACTTAATTCTCTCCAGGAACATCTAGGACCCTTAAGCCTGGCACAGTAAGAAGAAGAAAAAGTCAGAGCATATGGTTCCATGGATCATCTTGAGTTTAAATCTCTGCAGAGTCACTTATTACCTATTTGATCATGAACAACTTTTTTAAATGTCTTAAAATCAGTTCCTTCCACTGTAAAATCCACATTTCTGCAGGTAGCTTTGTAGAAAGCACTGTAAACAGTCATTGTAATTCTTTTATAACACTGGCTGACACATAAAAGGAATGCAAGAAGTGGTGATAATTATGATTAGTGTGATTAGGATCCATAGGAATTAGGCCTACTTTCTGGAACTCAACATTAGGTCAGCTACAGATGAGAGACCATAAGAGGACACTGTAAAAAGATAAATGGTTCCCTGTGAGGGCAGTAATGAGATCTGTGACTGTGTCATTTTATAGCAATATCACTCTTCTTTTAAATCTCACTCAACAGCAAATCAGTGAGACAGACAATTTTAATTATATGGGCCCCAAGGAAGGTAATAAATGGTTGTTCATAAACACTCCCAGTGATTTTCATGAAATAAAGATAAATCTGTGGAACTGGACTTCTTTTTTGGTTGGTGCCCACAGATGGGCATTTGATTACGATGCATCAGTCAGCAGAGGCTAATAGTCTTCCAAGGAAGCTGTGGGAGCCTCCCTTAGAGGCTAACAAAACCCACTGGAGTGGTTCAGACTAACATGTTTCAGAAATATGTATCACCCTCACATATGATAAAACATATCTGTCTAGAATTTCTAAACATAAAGGAATATCTATTCACTACTGTCATTGTGGAGTTTTTAAAATTTACTCCAATTTTCTTTGAAAATTAAGGGGAAGAATAATAAAACTAACGTTTTCTATATTTTTACAAAAAAGTTGATAATTGATGAATTTATGTATCTAGCTTTTACTGGTGAGGCCACTTATAAAAACACACAATTAAAATAAAAATAAGAAGAAAGATTAAGTAAACATATATGTGAATATTTATATTTTTGTAACAATTCAGTAAAATTGGATATATACAAATATTTTAAAAACAAAACTTTTTTTTAAAAATCAAAGTTTTTAGCTTTACTTATTTAAAAGACCACTAATTTTTAGTTAATTAAAAGAGCATAACAAGCAAGTAATAGCTCAGATAATGGAAGACAAAATAAATAACATTCCTTCCTTTTATTTGTTGTGGTTTGTATATGATAAAGGTAGTGTCTATCTCTAATTCCAAACTAACACTGCTATTTCCAATAGCAAAAGGAAACTAAGAAAGCTAAATATTTCCTTCAAGCTAACTGCTCTTTCAACCAAGCAATCCCTCTAGGTACTAGAGAAAGAAGTACAATTTATACAAACAACGAATGTTTTGCTATAGAGAGCAAGGTCATTTTTGTGTATATATGATGTATATGTGCATACACTTTGTGCATATATATCATAAAATAACAGTTTGCACATATAAGTGGAATTCTTTCATTTTGAGTTACTAAGGGCAAATTTATTATTATTTGCATGAAAGTTGCTGATATTGACCTTTGCACAATGTATGAAGATAGATTTTGCTCAAGTGCATTAAAGTTTCTAATGATATTGCAACAAAAACATTCAAATTTACTTTAAGGTATCAAATATTCCAAATCCCTAAAATATTATAAATTGTTTCCTTTATTATACAGACTTCATATTTTAGTTATAAGCCACTAATATTTTTCAATACAAATTCTTTCAAGGGGCTTTATTAAAATTCAATTATTAGTTGGTTTGATGTTTAATTGAAATGCAGTAATTTGTAACTCATTAGTTCATCTGTACATTAACTATGAGGGCAGCTTATTATGTGCCACTTTTATAAATGATAAAAAGTAAGATAGTGTCTGGCATATAGTAAAACTAGCCATCATTTATTTAGCATCTACTATTTTTAAATTATTAATCTATTGTTAATACATTAGTGACAGTAGAGCAAAGGACTTAAGCACATGAGTTCTTAAACCAGACTAATGAGTTTTAATGCAGGTTTTCCCATTTTCCCCTTACTAGCTATGTAATCTTGTTTCTAGCCTCTCTGTAAATTACTTTTCTCAACTACACAATAGAGAAAAAAATACCACCTGCGTCCTCAGATTCTTGAGAATATTAAATAAGGTAATGCATGCACAAGATTTAAAAGAGTATCTGGGACATTTTAAGTATTTAATATATTCTGAATATTATTATTTTTACTGAATGGTAGGAATAGTAATCCTGAATCTTAAATGGTAGGAATAATTATTGCTCTGAGATCACTTTAAGTCAGGTTCAAGTGCCTTGTCACAAATCTCACAGCCAGTAACTGTCAGAGCTGGGAACAAAATGCTGATCTGTCACCTTCCAAATCCCAAGCTCCATTCCCATTATATCAAATGTTCCCGAGTTTGCTACCTCTCAGGGTCACTATTTTTCTGTTTAAATGGAAATAGTCAAACTTCATTCCAGGTCTTTGGGAAATTCAGAAGGGTTCCTAAAACGTGAGTACCAAGGAAGAGGTGGGGAGTCTTATGTCCCTTTGGCCACTCTAAATTCTTACTGAAATTTATTTATTTATTTTTTCACTTTTAATTTCCACTCATCATTTCACAGTCTATTGGGTACTCCTTAACCTTTTTGTTATTCACACTTCTTATTCCCTTTGAAACACAATTTTCTAAGATTCTTAAAAAAAGATAAAGGTTGGGCTTGGGATGTTGGATTAACACTCCCAAGAAAAAAAAAATAGGAAATGACTTAAAAATAAATAGTAGGCATAATTATTGTCTAGGTTTCTTGAACAATTTTTGTGAATCAGTGTAATAGGACCTGCCATTAAAAAAATTGTCTACTCCCCCTAAACTCATTTCTCATCTTTCATATGTTTTCTGTAACATACTCTATCACACTTTTTCCTAGTAGTCACAAAAAAGTATTCTGAAGAAACTCATAATACCTTTTTTTAAAAAAAGATATTTTATATGAAGTCAGAAATACAATCTAGGGGCACACTGGATTAGTTTTAGTGTGTTTGTGTGTGTATGTGTGTGTAATCATCCTAAATCTTACTTCCTATAGCTGACAAATATAAAGATTTGGAGAACAGGTAGCTTATGTCTCGTGACAGCTACACAATTTTCCAGTTTGCTACATAGAAACACCTAGGCTTCCCTGAAGGTATTAAGCATTCTGGATATTAAGACAATAATATTAGACTTCACAGCCCTTGATGACAAATTCTTTATAAATCTGCTTAGTGTCTTCAGTTAGACTGAATGGTATGGTTTCACTGTGCTTGCAGTAATAAATGAGAAGGGGAAATCTTCTTATTTCTCTATCCTTTTATACCTCTAGAATAAGATATTTCAAATTTAAAAAGAAGAACATTTCTCAACAACTAAGCTTAATTAAACCACTACCTGGAAAAATAAGAAAGGAACTCATATGAATCTTGTATTGTTCTAAGCAAGAACAGAAAAATATATTAACCTATTTATTTTATGAAATAAAAACACACAGCTTTTTTCAAAGATTTCCAAAGTCTTGTAAACTTCTCTGTTTCTTAAAGAAATCCAATACATAGGAGAATGATTTATTCATGTATTTTGTCTCACCTTCTTTCAAAAGCTGGAAGTTCAAGTATGGAGGTTCCTTAAAAAACTAAAAATAGAATTATCATATGACCCAGCAATCCCACTACTGGGCAGATATCCAAAGAAAACCATAATTCAAAAAGACACTTGCACCCCCATGTTCATTGTAATACTATTTACAATAACTAGGTCATGGAAGCAACCTAAACGTCCATCAACAGATGAATGGACAAAGAAGATGTGGTACATATATACAATGGAATATTACTCAGTCATAAAAAGGAACAAAATTGGGTCATTTGTAGAGATGTGGATGGACCTAGAGACTGTCATACAGAGTGAAGTAAGTCAGAAAGAGAAAAACAAATATCATATATTAACACATATATGTGGAATCTAGAAAAATAGTACTGGTTTGCAAGGCAGAAATAGAGACACAGATGTAGAGAACAAATGTATGGACACCAAGGGGGGAAAAGGGGGGTGGGATGAATTGGGATGTAGGGATTGACATATATACACTAATATGTATAAAATAAATAACTAATGAGAACCTGCTGTATAGCACAGGGAACTCCACTTCACTTTGCTGTACAGTAGAAACTAGCACCATATTGTAAAACAACTATACCTCAATTAAAAAAAAAAAAAAGCTAGAAGTTCAGGGAATAATGTTGTACTTCTTTTCAACTGCATATTGAAAGGGCATTTTATTAAAATATCACATGGACAGACATTTGAATTCAGCAATATGGATTATTGAGTTATATATTGATATTTTATAGGGATTTTCAGTCAACTGCTAAGGAGTTTATTTTCAAAATTGAATTTAATTGAGGAAAGTAACTATTTGCTTGATAATACAAAAATGCATTGATAATGTGATAACATGCATGCTACCAATTCAAGACATCTATATTGTCTCACTTTAGATAGCTATATTTTTGTAAAAGTGTGCATATGTGTGTGTGTGCAAGCACCCACAGGTTCACGTGTTTTTCTGAAAACAGTACAATATACAAAGCTCATGTAAGCTCATGGTGGAGGGTAGAAAAATGACTAAAACATTCTGCTTCAGGGGCTTAAAAGTTAATGAAGGAACTAAATATACATCTAGAGAACACTCACCTGAGGCAGTCCATGGGCAATGCTCACTTACACTGCAAGTTTATTTTATAGCAGAATAGAAGTGGTGAAGGATACTACTCGGATGGAATATCAGCTCTATTAGTCGCTAGCTGGATGAAATTTACTTAATCTCTTAAAGTATTAGTTTCCTTACCTGTAAAAATAAAATATCCATTCCTATACAACAAGGATTTTAACAATAATAATGATAACAGTAATATTATTGTTAACATATGAATAGAATGGTTTTTATTGTCAAGCTCTCTGTTGAGAGCTTTTCAAGCACTATGTCTTTTTATTTTTATTTATTTATTTTTTGAGGGCAGATTTTAGCTTTTAAGTTATCTGAATTCACAAAGTAATTTATATTTGATTTTAATTTCCTTTATAATAAAGATCAATGTTATTTCTCTTTTTAGTTTACTTTTATTTTTTTTTATTTTTTACACAATTTTTAAAGGTTACACTCCATTTACAGTTTTTACAAAATATTAGCTATATTCCTCCTGTTGTACAATACATCCTTGTAGCCTATCTTACACCCAATAGTTTGTACCTCTCACTCTTTCATCCCTATCTTGACCCTCGCACACCCCACTGGTAACCACTAGTTTGTTCTTTACTCTATGAGTCTGCTTAAATATGTATGGAAACACAAAAGACCCCAAATAGCCAAAACAATCTTGAGAAAGAAAAACAGAGCTGGAGGAACCATGCTCCCTAACTTCAGACTACTACAAAGTTATAGTAATCAAAACAGTGTGATACTGGCACAAAAACAAAAACATAGATCAACGGGACAGAATAGAGAGAAATACATCTATGCACTTATAGTCACTTAATCTATGAAGTAAATTAAGAATATATGGTGGATAAAAGACAGCTTCTGCAATAAGTGGTGATGGGAAAACTGGACAGCTACATGTAAAATGATAAGATTCAAACATTTTCTAACACCATCTACAAAAATAAACTCAAAATGGATTAAAGACCTAAAGGTAAGACCAGATACTATAAAACTCCTACAGGAAAACTTAGGCAGAACACTCTTTGGCATAAATTGCAACAATATTTTTTGGATCTGTCTCCTAAAGCAAAGTAAATAAACTCAAAAATAAACAAATGAGACCTAATTAGACTTAAAGCTTTTGCATAGCAAAGGAAACCATTGACAAAGCAAAAAGACAACCTACTGAATGGGAGAAAATATGACCCATAAGGGATCAATATCCAGTATATATAAAAAACTTATACAACCCAACATCAAGAAAACAAAAAAATCCGATTAAAAAATAGGCAGAAGAATTGAATAGACATTTTTCCAAAGAGGAAATGCAGAAAGCCAACAGGCATATGAAACACTGCTAACCATCAAGGAAATGCAAATTAAAACCACAATGAGATATCACCTCACACCCGTCAGAATGGCTATCATCAAAAAGAACACAAATAACAAATGTTGACCAGGATGTGGAGAAAAGGGAACGCTCATACACTGTTGGTTGGAATGTAAACTGGTGCAACCACTGTGGAAAACATTAAAGAGGTTTCTCAAAAAACTAAAAATAGAACTACTATATGACCCAGCAATTCTACTCCTGTGTATAAATCTGAAAAAAAATTTTAAAAAAGACACTAATTTGAAAAGATATATGCACCCCATGTTCATAGCAGCATTATTTACAATTGTCAATGTATGGAAGCAACCTAAGTGTCCATCAACAGATGAATGGATAAAGAAGATTATACACACACACACACACACACAGACACAGACACACACACACACATAATGGAATACTATTCAGCCATAAATAGAATGAAATTTTGCCATTTGCAGCAACATGGATAGACTTGGAAGGCATTATGCTAAGTAAAATAAGTCAGACAGTGAAGGACAAATACTGTATGATATCACTTACACGTGGAATCTAAAAAATACAACAATCTTGTGAATATGCACTATGTCTTTTAAAAAATGATGTATAACATACATATGGAAAAGTGCAAATTCTAATTGTTCAACTCTAGGAAATTTTACAAATCGAAAACATCACTGTAATATGCACCCAGATCAAGAAACTGAATATTACCAGAGATCCAGAAGCTCTTATGTGACACTTTCCTGTCACCCTATCACTAACATACTTACACCTCACAAGGGTACCCGTTATCTTGACTTCCAACACTGTAAATTAGTATTGTCTGTTTTTACATTATGTATTTTAATTCTCTCAATAGCCCTTATATGTAAACAAAGTTAATTTTCTTTAAAACCCTCATGCATTGATAAAGTCAAAGGAGATTCATTCCCGTGGAAGGCTCTGGGAATATTTCTTGGAAAATTGATTTACTTACTTCCAATTCACTGAATTGGAATTAAAAAACAAAACAATGAATTTATGGTTGAATGTGACCCTCTCTCCTGCCAACACTGGAATTCTGAGAAATTTATTTAATGTCTCTGATCCCTGATTTCCTCCTATCTTAACGGCATTGTTGTAAGGATTAAATAAGATGTGGAAGAATTAGTAAACTTTAAGTGCTATACAAATATAAGATGTCAGCAGCAGCAGAAGTAGTAATACAAGAAAAATGTGAGAAATAGCTTTGGGCAAAACTGGCAGGTACAGGGTGTATTCAGGGAATGGCAAGAACTATATGCAGATGAGGTTGCAGTTACAGTGCTGGGTACTCGGCAGAGAGATTATTTATCAGGAAATAGATTAAAACATAGCTTAGGAACATATAGAGACAATCTCTTTTCAATATTCAGCATGGCCTGAAATTTTTAAAAAAGGAACATACATTACTCTTACATACATTTTTGGCAGTGATTGAGATCTCTTTTTAGGAATTTGGGTGTGGTAAACATTTTTAGTAATTTGAAACCAGAACTGATGTAGTTTCTTCAGCCTCTGGAGTTTAGAATTTGAAGGGTAATATAATTTACATTAGTAGGACTGCTTTCTTCACTTTGAAGACCCAGGAGTGAAGGAGAAGAGAAAGAAGGAAACCTTATTCTACCAGTTCTCCTGTGGCCAGTGAAAACCATAGCTTGGACTATGGGGCTAGAAATGAAATGTGCATAGGAATCACTTGGGCAGCTTGTTAAAATGCAGGTTCTGGGCCCCATACCTTCAGAGACTCTAGTTTATTATGTCTCTGAAGGGAACTAAGTGATTTTGATAAAGTTATTTCAGGAACTCAATATCCTGATTCTCATTTTAGGGAAAAAAGAACCAAAAAATATGCAACTTAGGCTAAAAGTTGGAGGGGGGCAGTGGACAAAAATAAAAGCATTGTAGAGCTTAGAAGGGAAAAGAAGGGAATGGATGTTCAAATGAACCAGGAAAGAAGAGCTTAGGCGAAAAGGTGCAGAGGCCCAGAACAGCAGCAAGATGCCCTGTGAGATCACACAAGAGACAGTGTGCAGCAGGGAGATGCTTCAGAAGAATAAAATCAAAGAAGTTTAGGAAAGAAAGCATTCAGGAGATTTATGGGGGTAAAGCTCTAGTATTGTAACAAATAGCACTTGAAAAATGTAAAATAAATCTATAAACTCTGTGATTTATACACATGAAAAGACACCACATCAGCCATTCGTGTCTAGAGAATATGCACTAACACTGAAGTTGACCCAGGTTTTGTGGGCCTGGAATACATTCAGTAATGAACATTAAAAAAAAAAAAAAAAAGCAAAATATGAATAAAAATTAATGCAAATGAATATTTACTTAGAATGAGAAAAAAAAATTTAGAAAGCTGAGAAGAGCAACATTTAGAACAGTAACATATAATAATAACTACACCATCTGTCTGGCCCATGTTGATAATGTTCTTCGTAATTTGTTTTGGATCTTTGGTCTCCATGTTGAATGCCAATTCAATTAATATTGTTAATTAAAAGAATGGAAAGATAGTATGTTCTTTCTTCTACCATCATTTTTTGAATTATTATCATTGCTGTTATTGTTATTACTATTGATGGTTTTGAAACATTTCTTCCAGCTTCACAGCTCCTTACCGGCGATGCTGCATTTGTACCTTCCTTCACAGTTCTTTGTCAGGGGAAGGTGAGTCTTTTGCCAGGGGGAAACTTCAGATAATTACAGGGCTTAGGCTCTCCTGACACTTGGTGTTTCAGCAGCTCCATCTCTGCCAGATCTACTGTGCTGTTCAGTTCTCATGCTTTAGAGGGAGATTGTGTGCAAGGTGGGATGGTTGTGAAGCCAGGATCATACCCCATTCTCTATCAAAAGCAGGGACTAGAGTGAGATCTTCAGCCATCTTCTCCTGGGATTCAAGCATCTTGATGCTTGATGAGGTCCATAAGGGACAGGTTGTCACTGACAGTAGGTGACACTGACCTGCAACCTGGAAACCACCACCAGGGCTGGCTAAGCCACAGGATGAGACAGCAGCTGTGTCATACTCAGCTTCTTCTAGGACAACTCCCATCCTGGGAAAAGGCTCATACAAGTGAAGTTCCTGAAGTTTAAGCTTCGTTGCCCTCACAGGAATCTCGCCTCTGACTTAAACCTAGGATAAGAAAAGAAAGGAAGTCAAAGTTGACCAATTATAGCATGTCTGCTCATAGCTGTATCTAGTCAGTCGTTTAGTAAATTAAGATTCTGGGTTTTCCAAAGTTGAAGTTAGGTGTTAGCTAAAGAAAATATTGGTTTTAAGTGTTGGGTTGAACCCCTGAGGAAACAATTAGTATGTCAAACATTCTCAAATCTCAGTAGTCCCCAGAGGTCACCACTCCCTGGACCCATGCCCAGACCTGGAAAGCATATCAGTGATTGAGTTATTCTGCCATACTAGGTGCCTTTCAGAGAACAGTGTTCAAATCCTTCTCCTGGGCACAGAGGTTGAAAGAGACTATTCTGGTCCCAATAGAAGTGTAATTTGCATGATTGTTTCCAAGAATTGATTAGCATAGACTCATGGAATAAAAACCTACTTATCATTATCATTTCAAAACCTAAATATAAAGATATACTTGCCACCATCAAAGGTTACATAATTTACTTCAAATTAAAGCCAGGAATAACTAAACTGTTATTGTGAATGGTGTGTACCATATTCTACCCTCACACACACACACTTTGTATAGTTAGCTGACAAAATGACATATTTAAATGTTTTACAGTTGTATCACATTCTATTTTCTGAGAACTTTTAGAAAAAGTTCTTCAACTTTGTGTTCTAAATTGTGGGTTATCATAATCGCCATTAATGATTTGTATCATTGACTGAATCACTTAAAGGACTCTGCCAGTAAAATGATAAGCAGTTTTTAGGGGATAATCTATGGAATAATTGAAGTCTTTAGAAAAACTGACTGTGAGTAATATTTCTAATTGTATTTGACTGACAGAAGGAACACCTCATGGTGAATTGGTGCAGGATCTAAAGCAACCCTTATTGTTAATCTGATTTTCCCATCTTTGCTAAAGTCAAAACAAATTTACATTGTTGAAGAATGGAGACTAGAAGAAAAAAAGTGTGGCTTTTGAAAGGCATACTACCATTAAAAACAAAATATAATATCCTGAAGTCTTGAACATTGTGGTCTTAGTGTCTATGTCCCATGTGTTGACTGGGCTCTTGACCAGTGGTCTCACCAAAGAGTATTTGGTGTGTGTGTAGGTGGAAGGGTTGGGGGTAAGATACAGGGGAATTTGGAGAGTTCAACTGACATATGATCACAGTCTCCATCAGTATATCCTTCCCCAACCATCTAAAGCTACCTTTGGATAACCATATCTACTCAAAATAAACATACAGTTTAATTAGGATTCATGTACATGCAATGAAGATTTGGGATCAAGACAAGCTATCTAGCCCATGCCTTCCAACTGTATTCTCACCAAGTTCCCTCTACCAAGGGTCTCCTATATAGAAATTCTGGAGTTACTATTGCTCTTCACTTATTTTCAGGAAAAGAGAAGTTTGTCATATAATATCCTTTGAGTAGGAAGATAACAATTGAACTTGTCACTGCTAATAACTAGAGGTTTATAGAGACAATTGTGTTGTACTATATCAAGATTGTTTACCTGAGAGATTACACATTCTCGAAATTTGTCAAAAAACAATACCTTATTTATAAAACTCAACAGTACTATACTTCACATTTATCTTATTTTGGACTGCATAAAATCATAATGCATTAGATACACACATTTTCCATTTCATAGATGAGATGCTTACGGGTTAAGGAACACAGTTAGATAGTGGTCAAATTTGGAGTCTTAGAACTCCAAGTGGAGGGTTCTATGACCACACTGAGCTCCTAAGACTCAGTCTATTCTCTAATTTGACCATCCCACTTTCTTCCACTTAGGTTGGTTCTTATTATTTTTCCTTTTTGTTTCGATTTTTCTTACATTTTTTTTCTCCGTCATACCTATGATCTAGTTTGCATTTCAATTTTGAGGGAAACTTTTCAGAATCCAGGAAGATCAAGATAAATTGAAGTATGTAATTATGATTTCCAAGCATGTTGGTGATATTATATATGATATAAAAGAGTATATTTCTTTAGAATATTTGTTGCTCTGTCTTTATAACAGACATGTCAGCATATTGAAGTCATGCCTCTGAGTTGCCCTTGTCTTTTCCAATGAAGTTATCCTCTCTCCCAGGAGCCAAGTCCATTTTGCAAGCTGATTTAATGATGCTGGTAGGAACAGTGTTGAAAGTGACACTGTGCCATACTGTTGGTTGCAAAGAGGTCATCAAAAATATAGATGGCAAGGAGCAATCAATACATCTCTATTATACACAGATGGAAGGGAACTGTTTAAGACAGCAGTTCTATCATCCAAAGGTGCTTATATAAGGTGCTTATTCTCAAAGCAGCTGTCTTTAAAAGAATCAATTTTTAATGGGGTTAAGGCCTTATCACTTTAAAAGTGTTTGGCTGATCTATAACTTTTCCAAATACTCTTATGTCATTTCTCATTGTGAAGTTTTTTCTCAGCATAAGTGCCTAGAGTAACATCTGTAAAAAACAAAACAAAAACAAAACTAATTTTTCCTTTAAAAGAAGTTTATTATATAAAATTTCAAATTTTGTTCTACTTGGAATTAATAATTATCAATTAAATATTAGTTTTCAAAAATAGTAAGCACATTAATTAAAGAGCATACATTAAAAAATCTTTAAATTCAGTAGTAATAAAAATAAACTCTTCCTATAAGAGATTTAATAATTGGATAGGAGAGAGAAATGGGTTGGTGAGAATTGAGTTTGGGCTCTTTCCTGCTGGATAATGACAACATTGATGTGACACTAACTCAAGCTTTACACCAGAGCTTGACACCCTGACATTAACAGCCTCAGGGCCTCAGTTGTTCTTGCTGAGACTTACTATAGTTATCTTCCATACCTGAATCTCCCTGGCATTCCCTGACACTTCTGTTTTAATATAGTAATGTTGATCCATTGACAGTAACTTTTAGCTCTGTGTTGAAAGACTTGCAACATCTGTTACATATCAAACTGACCTGCCTTAATTTGATCTGTACATACATGAAATTTCACAAATTATTTTTTCTTATCATTCTATTGGTATATAATTGACATATAATATACTTCACATACTTAAAGTGTAAAATTTGATGTGTTCACATAGGTAGACCTATGAAACCAACACCACAATCAAGATAATGAATGGATCTATCACCTCCCCAAATTCCTTATGCTCTTTTAAAATCCTCCCTCTCTTCCCCTTTCTGTCACATCCCTTAGCAACCACTAATCTGCTTTCTGTCACTATACATTTGTTTGCCTGTTTAGAATTTTACAGAATCATAATCATAAAATATTTACTCTTTCTTGTCTAGGTTATTTCACTCAGAGGTTTTTTTTGAGATTTGTTTGTGTTGATAAGTATAACGATAATACATTCCTTTATACTGCTGAGTAGAATTACTTCATATGAATTTATCACATTTTGTTTATCCATTAAGCTGTTGATGGACATTGGAACTGCTTCCATGTTTTTTGTTATTACATATACACCTGCTATGAACAATATATTCTAGTCTTTGTAAGGACATATACTTCCATTTCTCTTAGGTAAATATCTAGGAGTGGGATATCAAGATTATATGGTTGGTATATGTTTAACATTTTAAGAAACTGCCAAACTCAGGCAATTTTCCAAAGTGGTTGCACCATTTTACATTCCCACTAGTGTTCTATGAGAGTTTCATACAGTTTGTTCTGTAGTTTTACCAAGAGTTGGTATGTTTCGTTTTTTTGATCTTAGACATTCAAATAGTGTGTAGTAGTATCTTATCGTTTTAATTTATATTTTCCTAATGACTAACGATGCTGAATAAGTTTCTCCCGTGATTATTTGCCATCCATATATCATTATCAATGAAGTATTTATTGAAATACTACTAACTTTTAAATTTGGGTTGTTTATTTTCTAATATTGAGTTTTAAGAATTCTTTACATATTCAAGATATGACATATTTATCAATTTGTAATTTGCAAATATCTTCATTCAATTTGTAGCTAGTTTTTTCATTCTCTTAATAGCAGTTTTCAAAAAGCAGAAGTTCTTAATTTTGTTAAAGTCCAGTTTTTCAATTTATTCTCTTTTGGATTGTGCATTTGGTGTTGTCTCTGAAAAATATTTGGTCAAAAAAGATTTTCTAATATTTTTCCTTCCAGCAGTTTTATAGTTTTTGTCTTTATATTTGGGTCTAAGGTCAATTGCTATTTAATTTTGGCATATTATGTGAAGTATATATCAACACTTTTTTTTTTTTGCATGTGGATATTTAACTGTTCTAGCACCATTTAAAAAAAAAAAAACTGGTCTTTTATCCCAGAAAATGCCTTGTACTTCGGTTAATCATTTGTCCAAGTTGGTGTGGGTCTGCTCGGTCCCACTGATTTTTCTTTCCTTTATGTCAGTTCCACAGTGTCCTGATTACTGTAGTTTTACAATAGATCCTGAAGTCAAGTAGGTGTATCCTCCAATGTTGTTCTTTTTCAAAGTTGCGTTATCTAGTCCTAGTTCTATTTTATCTCCATATGAATTTTTGAATCAGCTTGTAAAGTACTACCAAAATGCCTGTTTGAAATTTGATTGGGATTGCACTGAATCCATAGATCTGTAGATAAATTTGGGGAAGAATTAACATCTTAATATTCTGATCAATGAATACATCATACATGTCCATTTACTTGGATTTTTAAATTTTCTCAGCAATATTTTGTAGTTTTCAGAGTAAGTCTTGCACAATTTTGTTAAAGTTATCACCAAGCATTTCATGTTTTTAATGCCATTTTAAATTACATTCTTTTCTTTATTTCAATTTCTGCTTGATTACTGCCAGTATGTAAAAGTGCAATTGTTTTTTGTATATTGTTCTTGTATCCTTCAGCCTTGCTAAAGTAGTCCTAGGAACTTTTTTGAAGATTTTGTTGGATATTCTTTATAAATGATCATGCATTCTACCAATAAGAACAGTTTACCTCTTTCTTTTAATTTCTTGCCCAGTGGATTGTCTAGAATGACCAGTACAATGTTGAATAGAAATGCTGAAAATACACACACTAGATATTTTCCTGATTTTAAGACTAAATCATTCAGTCTTTCACAGTTAGGCATGATAATAACTGTAGGATCTTTTATTGATACCCTTTTTTAGGTGGAGAAAATTCCCTTCTTTTCTCATATCTCAATGCTTTTTATAAGGAAGGGATGTATAATTTTGTCAGTATTTTTTGTACCTGTTGAGGTGACCATATGTTGTTGTTGTTTGGTCTGTTTACATGGCAATTAATTTTGTTGATCTTTTAATGTTAAATGAAACTTGATATCCTGAAATAAAATCCAATTGGTCACAATGCACTTTCTTTTTTTTTTTTATATAGTTGCATTTGGATTGGTAAAGTTTTTTATTTTTATTTTTTTTTTTAATTTGTTTTCATTTTAATGTATCTTGTTTTATATTAGGGTGAAAAATTCAGCTACATTTTCAAATGATCAATAAAAATATAAATAACTATATTAGAATGATACAGAAAACCATTTGTGACAAGAGGGCCATGATTAAGTTGTATGAATATACAGCTCTGTGAGTATTAAAGTGTTGCTGCAAAATAAAGATGTATTATACACTCACTAATAATTTTTTATAATAAAATTAACCAAAAGCCAGATTATTCTTGTCCTTAATCAAATAGTCCTTAAAAATAACTCTTCCAAACACATACGCATGCATGCACGTACACACACCCACACGCACACACATGCACACACTTGACTATGCATTGAATATTTCTAAAAGGATGTTCAAGAATGTGTAGTTAGGTGGTTCCACACCTCTGGGAGTGAGATTGGGTGTTGAGAGAAAGACTTTTACTTTTCACCTTTTCCCTATCTTCTATGCTATTTGGATTTTTTGTCATGAACTTGATTTTGTTTTAATAATTTAAAAACTGGTTAATTAACAAAGGTAGTCATTCAGTGTGTATACACTAAAACACAGTCTACAGTCACACAAGGAAGATACATGTTTCTACCTTGCCTTCATTTCTTTCTTAAGTTGGTTGCAGCCAGTCTCTAGCCAGGGGGGAATCTTTGCATTAATAATGTCATTGGGGGTCCCCAGAGAAACAAGCGTCTGCAAAGGAGAGGCACTTCTTGCAATAGAAAGGCTTAATTGTCAATCATGAGGAAGAGCAGTATCCGTGAGCCTTTTCCTGTCATATGTTGTATGTAAATGATATTCTCTCACACTTTTAAAACATTTTTTAAATGGAAAAATTCAGATATATACAAAGGTAGAGAGAAACCAGGCCCCACGTATCCATCACCCAACTTCAGACATGGTCAGCTTATGCACAATCTTGTTTTGTTTATGCTCCCAACCATTCCCCCCTCCCAACTGAATTATTTTGGAGCAAATCCAAATATCCTATCTTTTCATCCATAAATATTTCAGTATGTATTCCTACGAGGACTATAAAAAAAAATAACCACAATACATTATCACATCTAAGAAAATTCTCAGGAATTCCTTACTATTGTTAAGTATCCAGTTACTCTTAAAATCTCCCTGATTGTCTCATAAGTGTTTTTTTTTTTTTTTAACATCTTTATTGAAGTATAATTGCCTTACAATGGTGTGTTAGCTTCTGCTTTATAACAAAGTGAATCAGTTATACATATACAATATGTTCCCATTTCTCTTCCCTCTTGCATCTCCCTCCCTCCCACCCTCCCCATCCCACCCCTCTAGGTGGTCACAAAGCACAGAGCTGACCTCCCTGTGCTATGCGGCTGCTTCCCACTAGCTATCTATTTTACATTTGGTAGTGTATATATGTCCATGACACTCTCTTACCCTGTCACATTTCACCCCACCTCCTCCCCATATCCTCAAGTCCATTCTCTAGTAGGTCTGTGTCTTTATTCCCGTCTTGCCACTAGGTTCTTCATGGCCTTTTTTTTTTTTTTCCTTAGATTCCGTATATATGTGTTAGCATACTGTATTTGTTTTTCTCTTTCTGACTTACTTCACTCTGTATGACAGACTCTAACTCCATCCACCTCATTACAAATACCTCCATTTCATTTCTTTTTATGGCTGAGTAATATTCCATTGTATATATGTGCCACATCTTCTTTATCCATTCATCTGTCGATGGACATTTAGGTTGCTTCCATGTCCTGGCTATTGTAAATAGAGCTGCAATGAACATTTTGGTACATGACTCTTTTTGAACTATGGTTTTCTCAGGGTATATGCCCAGTAGTGGGATTGCTGGGTCGTATGGTAGTTCTATTTGTAGTTTTTTAAGGAACCTCCATACTTTTCTCCATAGTGGCTGTATCAATTTACATTCCCACCAACAGTGCAAGAGAGTTCCCTTTCTTCCACAGCCTCTCCAGCATTTATTGTTTCTAGATTTTTTGATGATGGCCATTCTGACCGGTGTGAGATGATATCTCATTGTAGTTTTGATTTGCATTTCTCTAATGATTAATGATGTTGAGAATTCTTTCATGTGTCTGTAGGCCATCTGTATATCTTCTTTGGAGAAATGTCTATTTAGGTCTTCTGCCCATTTTTGGATTGGGTTGTTCGTTTTTTGTTATTGAGCTGCATGAGCTGCTTGTAAATCTTGGAGATTAATCCTTTGTCAGTTGCTTCATTTGCAAATATTTTCTCCCATTCTGATGGTTGTCTTTTGGTCTTGTTTATGGTTTCCTTTGCTGTGCAAAAGCTTTTAAGTTTCATTAGGTCCCATTTGTTTATTTGAGTTCTTATTTCCATTTCTCTGGGAGCTGGGTCAAAAAGAATCTTGCTGTGATGTATGTCATAGTGTTCTGCCTATGTTTTCCTCTAAGAGTTTGATAGTGTCTGCCCTTACACTTAGGTCTTTAATCCATTTTGAGTTTATTTTTGTGCATGGTGTCAGGGAGTGTTCTAATTTCATACTTTTACATGTACCTGTCCAATTTTCCCAGCACCACTTATTGAAGAAGCTGTCTTTTCTCCACTGTATATGCTTGCCTCCTTTATCAAAGATAAGGTGACCATATGTGTGTGGGTTTATCTCTGGGCTTTCTATCCTGTTCCATTGATCTATATTTCTGTTTTTGTGCCAGTACCAAACTGTCTTGATTACTGAAGCTTTGTAATATCGTCTGAAGTCAGGGAGCCTGATTCCCCCAGCTCCATTTTTCGTTCTCAAGATTGCTTTGGCTATTCGGGGTCTTTTGTGTTTCCATACAAATTGTGAAATTTTTTGTTCTAGTTCTGTGAAAAATGCCAGTGGTAGTTTGATAGGGATTGCATTGAATCTGTAGATTGCTTTGGGTAGTAGAGTCATTTTCACAATGTTGATTCTTCCAATCCAGGAACATGGTATATCTCTCCATCTATTTGTATCATCTTTAATTTCTTTCATCAGTGTCTTATAATTTTCTGAATACAGGTCTTTTGTCTCCTTAGGTAGGTTTATTGCTAGATATTTTATTCTTTTTGTTGCAGTGGTAAATGGGAGTGTTTTCTAATTTCACATTCAGATTTTTCGTCATTAGTGTATAGAAATGCAAGAAATTTCTGTGCATTAATTTTGTATCCTGCTACTTTACCAAATTCATTGATTAGCTCTAGGAGTTTTCTGGTAGCATCTTTAGGATTCTCTATGTATAGTAGCATGCCATCTGCAAATAGTGACAGCTTTACTTCTTCTTTTCCAATTTGGATTCCTTTTATTTCTTTGTCTTCTCTGATTGCTGTGGCTAACACTTCCAAAACTATGTTGAATAATAGTGGTGAGAGTGGGCAACCTTGTCTTGTTCCTGATCTTAGTGGAAATGGTTTCAGTTTTTCACCATTGAGGACAATGTTGGCTGTGGGTTTGTCATATATGGCCTTTATTATGTGGAGGAAAGTTCCCTCTATGCTTACTTTCTGCAGGGCTTTTATCATAAATGGGTGTTGAATTTTGTCAAAAGCTTTCTCTGCATCTATTGAGATGATCATATGGTTTTTCTCCTTCAATTTGTTAATATGGTGTATCACATTGATTGATTTGCGTATATTGAAGAATCCTTGCATTCCTGGGATAAACCCCACTTGATCATGGTGTATAATCCTTTTAATGTGCTGTTGGATTCTGTTTGCTAGTATTTTGTTGAGGATTTTTGAGTCTATGTTCATCAGTGATATTGGCCTGTAGTTTTCTTTCTTTGTGACATCTTTGTCTGGTTTTGGTATCAGGGTGATGGTGGCCTCGTAGAATGAGTTTGGGAGTGTTCCTCCCTCTGCAATATTTTGGAAGAGTTTGAGAAGGATAGGTGTTAGCTCTTCTCTAAATGTTGGATAGAATTCACCTGTGAAGCCATCTGGTCCTGGGCTTTTGTTTGTTGGAAGGTTTTTAATCACAGTTTCAATTTCAGTGCTTGTGATTGGTCTGTTCATATTTTCTATTTCTTCCTGGTTCAGTCTCGGCAGGTTGTGCATTTCTAAGAATCTGTCCATTTCTTCCAGGTTGTCCATTTTATTGGCATAGAGTTGCTTGTAGTAATCTCTCATTATCTTTTGTATTTCTACAGTGTCAGTGGTTACTTCTCCTTTTTCATTTCTAATTCTATTGATTTGAGTCTTCTCCCTTTTTCTCTTGATGAGTCTGGCTAATGGTTTATCCATTTTGTTTATCTTCTCAAAGAACCAGCTTTTGGTTTCATTGATTTTTGCTATTGTTTCCTTCATTTCTTTTTCATTTATTTCTGACCTGATCTTTATAATTTCTTTCCTTCTGCTGGCTTTGGGGTTTTTTTGTTCTTCTTTCTCTAATTGCTTTAGGTGCAAGGTTAGGTTGTTTATTCGAGATGTTTCCTGTTTCTTGAGGTAGGCTTGTATTGCTATAAACTTTCCTCTTACCACTGCTTTTGCTGCGTCCCATAGGTTTTGGGTCGTCGTATCTCCATTGTCATTTGTTTCTAGGTAATTTTTGATTTCCCCTTTGATTTCTTCAGTGATCACTTCGTTATTAAGTAGTGTATTGTGTAGCCTCCATGTGTTTGTATTTTTTACAGATCTTTTCCTGTAATTGATATCTAGTCTCATAGCATTGTGGTCAGAAAAGATACTTGATACTATTTCAATTTTCTTAAATTTACCAAGGCTTGATTTGTGACCCAAGATATGATCTATCCTGGAGAATGTTCCATGAGCACTTGAGAAAAATGTGTATTCTGTTGTTTTTGGGTGGAATGTCCTATAAATATCAATTAAGTCCATCTTGTTTAATGTATCATTTAAAGCTTGTGTTTCCTTATTTATTTTCATTTTGGATGATCTGTCCATTGGTGAAAGTGGGCTGTTAAAGTCCCCTACTATGATTGTGTTGCTGTCGATTTCCCCTTTTATGGCTGTTAGTATTTGCCTTATGTATTGAGGTGCTCCTATGTTGGGTGCATAAATATTTACAATTGTTCTACCTTCCTCTTGGATCGATCCCTTGATCATTATATAGTGTCCTTCTTTGTCTCTTGTAATAGTCTTTATTTTAAAGTCTATTTTGTCTGATATGAGAATTGCTACTCCAGCTTTCTTTTGATTTCCATTTGCATGGAATATCTTTTTCCATCCCCTCACTTTCAGTCTGTATGTGTCTCTAGGTCTGAAGTGGGTCTCTTGTAGACAGCATATATATGGGTCTTGCTTTTGTATCCATTCAGCCAGCCTGTGTCTTTTGGTGGGAGCATTTAATCCATTTACATTCAAGGTAATTATCGATATGTAGGTTCCTATTCCCATTTTCTTAAATGTTTTGGATTTGTTATTGTAGGTGTTTTCCTTCTCTTGTGTTTCTTGCCTAGAGAATTTCCTTTAGCATTTGTTGTATGGCTGGTTTGGTGGTGCTGAACTCTCTCAGCTTTTGCTTGTCTGTAAAGGTTTTAATTTCTCCATCACATCTGAATGAGATCCTTGCTGGGTAGAGTAATCTTGGTTGTAGGTTTTTCTCCTTCATCACTTTAAGTATATCCTGCCACTCCCTTCTGGCTTGCAGAGTTTCTGCTGAAAGATCAGATGTTAACCTTATGGGGATTCCCTTGTGAGTTATTTGTTTTTTTTCCCTTGCTGCCTTTAATATGTCTTCCTTATATTTAATTTTTGACAGTTTGATTAATATGTGTCTTGACGTGTTTCTCCTTGGGTTTATCCTGTATGGGACTCTCTGTGCTTCCAGTACTTGATTAACTATTTCCTTTCCTATATTAGGGAAGTTTTCAACTATAATCTCTTCAAATATTTTCTCAGTCCCTTTCTTTTTCTCTTCTTCTTCTGGGACCCCTATAATTCGAATGTTGGTGAGTTTAATGTTGTCCCAGAGGTCTCTGAGACTGTCCTCAGTTCTTTTCATTCTTATTTCTTTATCCTGCTCTGCAGTAGTTATTTCCACCATTTTATCTTCCAGGTCACTTATCCTTTCTTCTGCCTCAGTTATTCTGCTATTGATCCCATCTAGGTATTTTTAATTTCATTTATTGTGTTTTTCATCATTGCTTGGTTCCTCTTTAGTTCTTCTACGTCCTTGTTAAATGTTTCTTGCATTTTGTCTATTCTATTTCCAAGATTTTGGATCATCCTTACTATCATTATTCTGAATTCTTTTTCAGGTAGACTACCTATTTCCTCTTCATTTGTTAAGTCTAGTGTGTTTTGACCCTGCTCCTTCATCTGCTGTGTGTTTTTCTGTCGTCTCATTTTGCTTATCTTACTGTGTTTGGGGTCTCCTTATCACAGGTTGCAGGTTCGTAGTTCCCGTTGTTTTTGGTATCTGTCCCCAGTTGCTAAGGTTGGTTCAGTGGGTTGTGTAGGCTTCCTGGTGGAGGGAACTAGTGCCTGAGCTCTGATGAATGAGGCTGGATCTTGTCTTTCTGGTGGGCACGTCCACGTCTGGTGGTGTATTTTGGGGTGTCTGTGCCCTTATTATGATTTTAGGCAGCCTCTCTGCTAATGGATGGGGCTGTGTTCCTGTCTTGCTAGTTGTTTTGGCATAGGGTTTTCAGCACTGTAGCTTGCTGGTGGTTGAGTGAAGCTGGGTCTTGATGTTGAGATGGAGATCTCTGAGAGATTTTTGCCGTTTGGTATTACGTGGAACTGGGAGGTCTCTTGTGGACCAGTGTCCTGAAGTTGGCTCTCCCACCTCCGAGGTATGTCCCTGATGCCTGGCTGAAGCACCAAGAGCCTTTCGTCCACATGGCTCAGAGTAAAAGGGAGAAAAAATAGAAAGAAAGAAAGAAAGAAAGAGGCTCTAATATAGTGAAGTAAAATAAAGCTATTATAAAGCAAAGCTATACAGACAAAATCTCCCCCAGAAGCATATACATATACACTCACAAGAAAAAAAGGAAAAGGGGAAAAATTAATATATCCTGCTCCCAAAGTCCACCTCCTGAATTTGGGATGATTCGTTGTCTATTCAGGTATTCAACAGATGCAGGCACATCAAGTTGTTTGTGGAGTTTTAATCCGCTGCTTCTGAGGCTGCTGGGAGAGATTTCCCCTCCTCTTCTCTGTTCGCACAGCTCCTGGGGATCAGCTTTAGATTTGGACCCGCCTCTGCGTGTAGGTCGCCTGAGGGCGTCTGTTCCCCGCCCAGACAGGACGGGGTTAAAGGAGCAGCTGCTTCGGGGGCTCTGGCTCACCCAGGCCGCGGGGAGGGAGGGGTACGGAGGAGGCGTGGCGAGTCTGCGGCATCAGAGGCCGGTGTGACGTTGCACCAGCCTGAGGTGCGCAGTGCGTTCTCCCGGGGAAGTTGTCCCTGGATCACGGGACGCTGGCAGTGGCGGGCTGCATGGGCTCCCGGGAGGGGCGGTGTGGAGAGTGACCTGTGCTTGCACACAGGCTTTTTGGAGGCGGCAACAGCAGCCCCAGCGTCTCACGCCCGTCTCTGGGGTCCGCGCTGATAGCCGCGGCTCGCGCCAGTCTCTGGAGTTCGTTTAGGCGGCGCTCTGAATCCCCTCTCCTTGCGCGCCGCGAAACAAAGAGGCAAGAAAAAGTCTCTTGCCTCTTCGGCAGCTGCAGACTTTTTCCCGGTCTCCCTCCCAGCCAGCTGTGGTGCGCTAACCCCTTCAGGCTGTGTTACCCCTTCAGGCTGTGTTCACGCCGCCAACCCCAGTCCTCTCCCTGCGATCCGACCGAAGCCCGAGACTCCGCTCCCAGCCCCGCCCGCCCCGGCGGGGGAGCAGACAAGCCTCTCGGGCTGGTGAGCGCTGCTCGGCGCAGAGCCTCTGTGTGGGAATCTCTCCATTTTTCCCTCTGCGCCCCTTTTGCTGTGGGATCCGCGCTGTTAGCCGCGGCTCGCGCCTGTCTCTGAAGTTCGTTTAGGCGGCGCTCTGAATCCCCTCTCCTCGCGCACCAGGAAACAGGGAAGAAAAAGTCTCTTGCCTCTTCGGCAGCTGCAGACTTTTTCCCGGACTCCCTCACGGCTAGCTGTGGTGCACTAACCCCTTCAGGCTGTGTTCACGCTGCCAACCCCAGTCCTCTCCCTGCGATCCGACCGAAGCCCGAGCCTCAGCTCCCAGCCCCGCCCGCCCCGGCGGCTGAGCAGACAAGCCTCTCGGGCTGGTGAGTGCTGGTCAGCGCCGAGCCTCCGTGCGGGAAGTGCGGGAATCTCTCCGCTTTGCCCTCCGCACACCTGTGGCTGCGCTCTCCTCTGTGGCTCCGAAGTTTCGCCCCCTGCCACCTGCAGTCTACGCCCGTGAAGGGGCTTCCTAGTGTGTGGAAACCTTTCCTCCTTCACAGCTCCCTCCCACTGGTGCAGGTCCCGTCCCTATTCTTTTGTCTCTGTTATTTCTTTTTTCTTTTGCCCTACCCAAGTACGTGGGCAGTTTCTTGCCTTTTGGGACGTCTGACGTCTTCTGCCAGCGTTCAGTGGGTGTTCTGTAGGAGCAGTTCCACGTGTAGATGTATTTCTAATGTATCTGTGGGAAGGAAGGTGATCTCCACATCTTACTCTTCCGCCATCTTGCCCACCATCCATTCTAGCCACTATTATTCAACATAATGTTGGAAGTCCTGGCCATGGCAATCAGAGAAGAAAAAGAAATAAAAGGAATACAAATTGGAAAAGAAGAAATAAAACTGTCACTGTTTACAGATGACATTCTATTACACATAGATAATCCTAGAAGATGCCACGAGAAAACTACTAGAGCTAATCAGTGAATTTGGTAAAGTTGCAGGATGCAAAATGAATGCACAGAAATCTCTTGCATTCCTATACACTAACAATGAAAGATCAGAAAGAGAAATTAAGGAAACAATTCCATTCACCATTGCAACAAAATGAATAAAATACCTAGGAATAAACCTACCTAAAGAGGTAAAAGACCTGTACTCAGAAAACTATAAGACACTGATGAAAGAAATCAAAGATGACACAAACAGATGGAAAGATATACCATGTTCTTGGATTGGAAGAATCAATGTTGTGAAAATGACTATACTATCGAAAGCAATCTACAGATTCTATGTAATCCCTATCAAATTACCAATGGCATTTTTTACAGAACTAGAACAAAAAATCTTAATATTTGTATGGAGACACAAAAGACCCCAAATAGCCAAAGCAGTCTTGAGGGAAAAAAAACGGAGCTGGAAGAATCAGATTCCCTGACTTCAGACTATACTACAGTAAAGCTACAGTAAACAAGACAGTATGGTACTGGCACAAAAACAGAAACATATATCAATGGAACAAGATAGATAACCCAGAGATAAACCCACTCACCTGTGGCCAACTAATCTATGACAAAGGACTCAAGGATATACAATGGAGAAAAGACAGTCTCTTCAATAAGTGGTGCTCGGAAAATTGGACAGCTACATGTAAAGAATGAAATTAGAATGCTCCCTAACACTGTACACAAAAATAAACTCCAAATGGATTAAAGACCTAAATGTAAGACCGGACAGTGTAAAACTGTTAGAGTAAAACATAGGAAGAACACTCTTTGACATAAATCACAGCAAGATTTTTTTGACCTACCTCATACAGTAATGGAAATAAAAACAAAAATAAACAAATGGGACCTAAGGAAGCTGAAAAGCTTTTGCACAGCCAAGGAAACTATAAACAAGACAAAAAGACAACCCTCAGAATGGGAGAAAATATTTGCAGCAAATCAATGGACAAAAGATTAATCTCTAAAATATATAAACATCTCATTCAACTCAATATTAAAAAAAAAAACAACCCAATCAAAAAATGGGCAGAAGACCTAAATAGACATTTCTCCAAAGAAGACATACAGATGGCCAAGAGGCATATGAAAAGCTGCTCAACATCACTAATTATTAGAGAAATGCAAATCAAAACTACAATGAGGTATCACCTCACACTTGTTAGAATGGGCATCATCAGAAAATCTACAAACAACAAATGCTTGAGAGGGTGTGGAGAAAAGGGAACCCTCTTGCACTGTTGGTGGGAATGTAAATTGACACAGCCACTATGGAGAACATTATGGAGGTTCCTTAAAAAACTAAAAATAGAATTTACCATATGACCCAGCAATCCCACTGCTGGGCAGATACCCAGAGAAAACCATAATTCAAAAAGACACTTGCACCCTCATGTTCATTGTAATACTATTTCCAATAGCCAGGTCGTGGAAGCAACCTAAATGCCCATTGACAGACAAATGCGTAAAGAAGTTGTGGTACATATCTACAATGGAATATTACTCAACCATAAAAAAGAATGAAATTGAGTCATTTGTAGAGACGTGGATGGGCCTAGAGACTGTCATACAGAGTGAAGTAAGTCAGAAAGAGAAAACAAATATCGTATATTAATGCATATATGTGGAATCTAGAAAAATGGTACTGATGAACCGGTTTGCAAGGCAGAAATGGAGACAGATGTAGAGAACAAATGTGTGGACAACAAAGGGAGAAATTGCAGGGGCGGGTGGGATGAATTGGGAGATTGGGATTGACATATCTACACTAATATGTATAAAGTGGATAACTAATAAAAACGTGCTGTATAAAAAAAGCAGTTTTAGACATAAAAAGATAAATAAGAAAAATAATAAAATTCATGATGTTAGTTGATAATAGACATATTAATATGACTTTTTTTAAAAAGAATTCTGTTCCTCAGTCATACAAGTTACAATTCTAGCTTTCAGTAGCTGTATGTGACTAGTGGCCACCATATTAAAATGTTCAGATATGGTATATGTCCATCCAATTAAGAAAATCCAATTGGGCAGTATTGCTAGAATCATGAGTACCTTGATCAGGGTTGTATTCTTTGTTCCCCCTCTACCCTGCAGGGCCCTGCCCTGCTGGAATTGAGCCTGGTTCAGGGCAAATGTATTGTGTGTGGTATTCTTGCCCTCAGAGCATTTCAAAGTCTTGTTCTGGTACCAGGAATAAAGTCTCCATCCTCTATCACACTTCAAATTACTATTTTTTCATACCATTTCCTAAGTGAGAGTAGTGCAGTGTATACTTAGAGATAGTTAAATTTTTTATACCATTAATTTAACTGTTTGCTTTATGTAATATTTTCATAAGTCTGAAATATAAGATTTAACTTTTATATGCATATATTCATTTTGGCTCTAGAAATTTTAAAGAAGCATGGCCTTCCTTGATAATGCCAATTATTGATATCTTGGTTGTAGAAATTTTATTAACGCATCTTTCTATATCCGATTGGATATACATCAGTCTGTTATAGGTTATATAGAACTTGATTAATTTTGGAACATCACTTCTCATTAGGTGGCTCAGTTCACAACTCAGTTCTGGACATAGTTTTTCCCATTTTAAAAATTGTAACCAATGCTGAGTTTGATTTTCTTGAGAAATACAAAACATTTTGTCCACTGGTTGAATATAAGGGAATAAACTGTGTTAATATTCTGGCTTAAGTCTAAAGGTAACACATATGTTTAATAGCAAATGTGAATCAACATCATGCAAAAGATATTTGGAGCTTGACCCCTACCATGAAAAAAAAAAAAAAAAAAAAAAAACATTACTGAATCTAAAGCTTAAGCAAATAACGTTTTGCAATTAGTTACTATAATACTTGTGTTTAAAATATTTCAACTAATCATTTATTTTCATGTTTGAGTTTTAATACTTTCAATCATTCATTTATTTACAAATTATGTTTTAAACATCTATGTAAGCATAAATGACAATATCTTATCAAAAAACCTGATAAGCTGGAATGAGTAGACTTTTCAAATTAAGACATTTTTTTATGCATTTAGAATATATCTCTCCATATATGTATAAATACATATATATATTTATATATATATATATATAAAGTTTGATGAACTGTAAAAGCATTCTATATGCATGAGGAAATCTAGAAGTTCCTCAAATGAAAAAATTTAAAAATTGCCTTTTATCAATTACTGTTACTTTTTTCTATATATGGCATTATAGCTATCTATGTCTATCACATAGTTATATACATGTGTAGATATATACTTTGATACATTTAAGTATTCATATAAACCAATTTTAAAATACAATAAGACCATACTTTGTATATTTCATTTGGTATTACTTGGTGTATTTGAAATCATGGTTTTTCATGTAATATGCAAAAATGATGCTGTTATATATCTTCTACAATAGCACAACTATGCATATGTTATGATATCTTCTATTTAAAATAGATACATGTTCTTTCATTTTTTGATGTGGAAGGAGAAAAAACAACCAAGGACATTATTTCATGCCTTTATTAAAATGTACCAATTTGAGAACAGCTGAAAGATGAGTATTCTGGAGAAATGAGGAGTTTAAAGATTTTACAGGACACAATAGTGAAGGTCAGAGTTGTGTTAGTTGTGGACAAGAAATTGGGCCAGTAAGACTGTGGTCATGATGTACCAGCTGTTGGTTGGTCAACATGGGTTCAACAAGAGAGGTGGGGAGAAAGAGTTAGGGAGTAAGGTCATGAAACGATCAGAGTGGAAAACTTTTAGTTCTTCAGGATCTTTTACAAAAATTATAATCCAGCTACTATTGTGGGTATTATTTTCTTCATTTTAAAAATTAAAACCAATGTTCAGATGGGTTTTTCTAGCTCTTTGTACCTTCTACAGATTTTATTAGGCTTTATTTATAAAAATAAATATTCATATGAATAGGACTTGGGTCAAACAAGTATACCAATTTTTTAATGTATTAGGCACCCACTTTTTTTGTACATTTGTACAGATGGTTGGTAATAGCTTCTTTCTTGCTGATTATGTTTGCAAAAACTAATTATTTAATCATTTGTGTTTTTCAAAGATTCCTGAACACTTTATTTGTATTATTATATTATTTTGGTATATGCAAGGTGCTGTGTGATAGATTCATTGTGTTAACTGCCCCAGTTTTTCACATCTCCTTGTTTTCATGCCATTTGCTAGTGTCCTCTTACACCGGCCCTTAGCTTGAGCATGTGACTTGCATTGGTCAATATTACAGCTCACAAACTTGACTGAAACAGATTTGAAAAAACTCTTGTACGTGTTTACTTTGTCTTTCTTCCATGTGACTGCCATGGGAAATATCTGGGCTAGTCTGTTCTAATGATATGATGAATGCTTAGAGGAGATTATAATGACACATTTGAGACCATTCTAAACCAGGCAGCAACCAGCTGAGCAAAAACCCATGAGCTGAGATTAACCAAGCCAGGCAAATATCAGCAGAGCCACCCAGCTGACCCATAGATTTCTATGCAGAAAGGAACTTTTATTGTCATATGCCATTGAAAATTTGTAGATTTTTGTTATGCAGTATTATTATGGTAATAGATAAGTGATACACACTGGCCAAATTAAGAACAGACAAAGCAGTCAATGTATACTTGTCTCATTTTAATAAACGTCCTAGATTTCTCCCCAAATCCCTCATGTCATATAGCACAGGGTGGTGTTCTTTCTGTATGACTAGCAATAATGGATATGGCATTTCTCTGGAGATATTTCTATTATCCCAAAGTAGTCCATCGCAGGAAATAATTCAAACACCAGTAAGAAGATTATTAACATTTGATATTTAAATTTGTAGTCCTCTTTTCAACAAATACTCATTAGAAATTCTGCTTTTTATTTTTTATTTATTGTATTTATATTTATTTGATATTTATTTTATTTTTATTCAGCATAGCTATCGATAATTCTATATATTTTCTTATACGTGATATCATAAGACTATGCATACTCTAATTTGGTAGTTTCAGTGTTTCTCTGCCTTTGTTTCATTTCTCAAACTCTTCACATTAATCATCTGAGTTCTATCTCTGCAAGCTCCCTCCCTACTCATTCTCTTACCTGACTCCTCCATGCAATTCAGATATTCTGCTCAAAAAGTCACCTTTCTGATTCCCAATCCAGAAGATTCATTTGAGTTGGCTGTACTTTCTATGTGACTGGACAGAGCTCTCCACTTCCTGGGTGATTTTTTTCTTGTCTTTTTTTTTTCATGACATTATTCACTTATGTTCTCTTTGTCTCCTTTCACCTCTATGAAGATTTATTCTCTGTCCTCTTCTTCTTTATTTAACCATTATTTCTCTTCATCCAGCATTTTGTCCTTGATTCTCTTTTTACTCCACCTAAACTCTCTTGCCTCTTCACAGATTCCTCTGACTTCAACTAACACCTATATCCTAAAGATCCTTAAGTAGGTATCTCCATCCCAATGACTGGTTCTGAGTTCTAAACTGGTTATTCAAAATGTAGTTTACATTTCTTTTGACCTGGTCTGCTTCTTTATATTCCCTACCTTAATAAATGGTGCCTCTAACCGCTCCCTCATCTAAAACAGAAACTCAGAAGGCATCTTAAACTACTGCCTCTCCTTTCATCTCCACATCTAATTAAGGAGTCCGGTGCATTCAAACCGCTTAATATATCTTATATAGGAATCTTCCTTATACGTGACTTGACCTTAATTTTGCCCTAATAATTCTCACTTAAATTATTTAAAGAGCTTCCTTCTATATCTCTTCCTCTAGTCTTGAAGCTTTTCAGACTGACCCTCGAAATTTCCCAGATTTATCTTTCTGATATACATATCTAAGCATGCTGATCCAAACTTAAAATTTCTCTGTGACTGTCAAATACCTGAAATATAAAATTCAAAATTTTATATTGACATCAAAGAATGGTCAACTGAAAATTGCATAACACAACAGAGTAGATTTGGATATGCTTGGCTGCCTTCTTTCTATTCTTCAGCCCAAATCCCAGGAGGGAAACACGTAAGTGTGAAGTGTGTGTGTGTGTGTGTGTGTGTGTGTGTGTGAGAGAGAGAGAAAGAGAGAGGGAGAGAGAAAAAGAGAGGGAGAGAGAGAGAGAGAGACACTTAACAATGCTAGAAATCCAGAAAGTCTGCTACAAGAAATTATGTGGACTCTCTGGAAGTTGCATGGAAGATGGCACTAGATACATAGAATAAAAATTCCAGTGGAAACCAGAGTTTCAAATCTGCAGGATAAATGCTACAAAGTGTGAAAGATGATTATAGGACAACTCCTATTTCAGATGGAATAAACATTAGGTGCAAGGGCAATCCAGAAGCAAACACAAGAGAGATTAATTGGAGCATTGCTTTAAGAGAAGCTGGGTCACTCTGATTCCTATGTTTATGCTCTTAATAAAAAGATATTTCTATAAATAAAAAAAAAGAAGAGTAATGCTATTTTCAGAATAGAATCTCCACTTACCATTAAAAAATATAGTATGATCAGTTGAAACTCACAATAGTAATAAAACAGCACACTGCAGCTAGATCTAAATATATCCTCGTAATATATAAATCAAGTGAAGTTTATTTTCAGTTGCTGAGCTCTGATGCAGTTGTGCATAGTTGATCTAATTTTGTAGTTGGTAGACAAAGTCAAAATAACTGAATTTGATATTCTGACGACCAGTTTGCTTTGTCTATTTAACACTGAGCTTGACCTCTGCAGATCTTAACTGACCAAATACACTTTGGCAAAAGAACAAACTTTCTTTTAGAAATGGAAAAAGATCCCCTCATATAGGCAAGTAGATACTGAGTAACCATTTGAAATCTTTTTTGCACATTAGTAATTACCTCTTCCCCCCAATTCAAATGCTCTTGGTCCCTAACATATAAAGATGTTTTTGAGTGGTTGCTAAGCTTTGCCAGTATTTCATTGTTCAATAATTCTCTAGATTGTATAGCTCCTCACCCCACTGTGTGCAGTACACACATGCACAGACACACACACACGAGATACACGTGTTGCCTCAGCTAACCAAAACTGGTTTCTGTTTCTCATAACCCAATAAATTAGTAGGCTGACCTTAGAAAATACTTTTCACTTGCATGAAAGTATCAATGGATCAAATAGACTGATTCATTCTTGGAAACAAAAAGCAATCTTAAAAGTGAATGACAGGACTTCCCTGGTGGTGCAGTTGTTAAGACTCCGCGCTCCCAATGCAGGGGGACCAGGTTTGATCCCTGGTCAGGAAACTATATCCCACATGCATGCCGCAACTAAGAGTTCACCTGCTTCAACTAAGAAGCCCTCCTGCCGCAGTTAAGACCCAGCACACCCAAAAAAGTAAATAAAATATGTATTTTTAAAAAAATTGAATAAGATATTTCATTTAACAATTATTTGTTGAATATTAAATAGGGGTTTTTATCTGCTGTCAGCACCAACACTGATATCATTGATTTGACCTTCCTTTTTTATTTATTTGTTTATTTATTTATTTGTTGCAGTATAGTTAATTTGCAATGTGTTAGTTTCAGGTGTACAGCAAAGTGATTCAGTAATACATAGAGATTTTTTTGGGATTCTTTTCCATTATAGGTTATTACAGGATATTGAATATGGTTCCCTGTGCTATACAGTAGGTTTTTGTTGTTTATCTGTTTTATATATAGTAGTGTGCACATGTTAGTCCCAAACTCCTAATTTAACTCTCCCTGACCCCTCTATTCCCTTTGGTAACCATAAGTTTTCTATGTTTTCTATGTCTGTAAGTCTACTTCTGTTTTGCAAATAAGTTCATTTATATAATTTTTTTTAGATTCCACATATAAGTGATATCATATGATATTTGTCTTTCTCTGTCTGACTTATTCACTTAATATGATAGTCTCTAGGTCCATCTATGCTGCTGCAAATGACATTATTTCATTCTTTTTTATGGCTGAGTAATATTCCATTGTGTATGTATGCCACATCTTTATTCATTCATCTGTCAATGGACACTTGGGTTGCTTCCATGTCTTGACTATTATAAATAGTGCTGCTATGAACATTGGGGTGCATGCATCTTTTCAAATTAGAGTTTCCTCTAGATATATGCCCAGGAGTGGGATTGCTGGATCATATGGTAACTCTATTTTTAGTTTTTTAAGGAACCATTATGTTCTCCATAGTGCCTGATCTTCCTTTTTTGGATATAGTAATATCATTCAAGCTATTTATTTGACAAAATATAAAATTAAAAAGTAATTGTATGTACTATGTACTTTTTGGTATTTTAGTGACTACTTCTTACCTGACTCTAAATATGTTGAATTGATTCAAGAAAAGTTCTTTTGATGAGCTCTGTGGGATATAGAGCAAATAGAAAACTGGAGTTATTGTTCTTTACTCCAGGTAAACATTCTTGTAACATCAGCTGAAAACTATCTTAAGAATAGTTGAAGAACATATTCAACATTAAGGCCTCCCTGCCTAGTGAGTTTGTCTCATTACTGTGCCGGTTTGACTCTGTGAAAATGGAAAATAAAATCTTACTCTGCTTGTGCAGCCAACGTAATGTAATTAGGGTGATGTGGAATTGTTCAACTGTGAATGTAGAAACACAACAGGACACCTGCAAAACCAAATTTCATCCTAGGTAAAACTATCCTTATAAGGTCTTTAAAAACCCCAACAATTTCATGCACTGGCCGGAACAAAAGTTTCAGAACATAATATCCACTCTTAAGAGTTAAGTAATTTTTACATAGTCTATGATAATGTGAAAGAAAATACATGTTAGCTGTTTTCTTTATAGACCAAAAAAATAAAAACAAAGTTAAATGCTACTCAAGATGAATTCAATTATAAAAACTATTTTTCTGGATATTTGACCAGTAATTTTAATGTAAATTCACATTTTTATAGGTTTATAATCACTGGAATGCAAAACAACAGATATCCTATGTACTAAATAACAGTTTTACTTAGCAGAAATGACCTTTTCAAGAGTGTGCATATCTAGTTTATCTTGAAATAAAGTTTGAAAGTGAGGGAGATTTTATTTTTGTCATTTTAATATGTGGAAGAAGTATTTACTTAAAAGCGATATATTTGAAGAGGAAACAGAAAAAACATTCTTTTATCATGGCGGAATGTAAACATTTAGTCCATCTGGATAATAGTACATGAATGACTATTAGTTTGGTGCTCTTGTCTGCTTGATGTTTCATAATAAACATTAAAATAAGTTGTAGTTTAATATAATAATATAATATAATATCACGTTGTGGTAAATACATACAACTTTCACAAATTTATTATTATGTTTTATATTGTTATTACTCTTTAGTTTATATTAATGAATATAAACATAAGTGCACATTTTAGAAAATGTAATCTAGTAATGCAATTTCTGAATTGAGGTCACAAGCAAAAAAAAATTAAATATTAGTAATATTAAATGCAGAGAAATCATGTTTTTCTTAAATTGAGGTACAATTGACGTATAACATTATATTAGTTTCAGGTGTATAACATAATGATTCAATATTTGTATAAATTGAAAAATGATCAATGTATACATTGAAATAAGCCTAGTTAGATCCATTACCATACATAGTTACAATTTCTTTTTTCTTGTGATGAGAAATTTTAAGACATCATGTTTAACTTGCAGTTTCCCTGTTGAATGATACATTGAGGATAATGAAAGAATGTTTCATTCATACAGAATGAAGAGTAAAAGACATGTTTTCAGGAATTTGCTTATTAAGAAATTGATATAAGTGCATATAGATTAAATTGCTGAATACAAAGCAGAATAGTCATAAACTGTCAAAGTAGAGGGCACACCCAGTTTAAAAAAAAAATGAGTCTGAGCATGTATTTATAAAACTATAGCCTACTGCTGATCCTTTAGTCAGTAATGTGATTTTTCTCCCATCAGGCTCTATAAGGCCTTCATTTACTAATTAATCCACATAGAGATTAATTAGGAAAGGAAAGAGGTTATTATCCCCCCATTTTACAGATGAGAGAGCAAATATAAGAGAGGTTAAGATATATGCCATAGGCCCCAATTAATGGTGGCACATTTTACTTACTAGTGCTGTTTTCTGAGGACCTCAAAGCACTAGACTGAATCGTTAATCCTCTTAATTTTACTGCACCGTTGGTAGGGGACAGGTACAATTATCCTTATTTTACCTTTAAGGAGAATGAACTGCTCTCACATCAATGATTTGCCCAGGGTATTTGGCAGAGTTTAGAATTAGTCTCAACTTTTTAATTCATGAAAGTTATTCTTTGTCTTGTGTCAGCATAGTACACTTTTTGCTAACTGATGTCTTAGAATTTAGATGCAAATAAAAGTGTTTTTGATATTCTGTCCTGATCTTAGACCATTGTGTAACAGTTTCTTCCAGTATTTTCAAAGTATGAATCAATATTTAAAATAGTTTCACCTCAAAATAATGATAACTGCAAGAAAAACATAACCAGATGTCTTAGTGTCTTCGAATTGCTATAACAGAATACCACAATCTGGGCTGCTTATACCCAAGAGAAATTTATTTCTCACAGTTCTGGAGGCTGGGAAGTCCAAGATCTAGGTGAGGGCATATTTGGTGTCTGGTGACAACCTAGTTGTTCATAGACGACTGTCTTCTCACTGTGTCCTCAGATCGTACAAGGATGAGGGAGCTGTCTGGAGCCTCTTTTGTAATGGCACTAATCTCATTCATGACCTAATCACCTCCCCAAGCCCCCATCTCCTCTTACCATCACACTGGGGATTTGATTTTAACATATAAATTTGGGGGGGGAGACACTAACTAGTCTATAGCACCAGAGGAAATAAGTATTGGTTTAAATATATGAAGAATGCTATGAGATGCCTGTATGAAGCACTTAAGTATAACACTGATCTTGATTATACATCTTTATTACTGATTGCCCATGATGAAATTTCATTATATCGTAATCAACATATTTTTAAAATATACAAAATAGCTATGAATAGCCACATGAATATCTCTTCCCTGGTCATTAATTCTAATTTTTATTTCTGTGTCTTTGGACATTATTGAGAGTATTTAATCACCAAGGATGGAGAATAGATACATGCTTTAGAAAAGGCAATTAATTTATTCTTGAATGAACAACATTAAAGACAAAAGTTTTCACAGGTTAACTAAAATGTCAAAATAATAATAAAATCATAAGTTTTTAGAGCTGGAATAAGCCAAGACTTCTTGTTTATTCCTCCCTTTTTAATTAGAAAATTGAATATCTGAAAAATGGCAGGTTCAAGATTGCATAATTAGAGCTAGATACATGTCAAGAATATAGGGCTCTAAATTTTCTAATTCAGTACTTTTTCAGGTCAAATAAAAGTAAAGCCTAATGAATATGATATCCAGACAAACTGAATAACAATTTGTCTGGTAAGGCATATATATTAAGTACTTATTCTGAGGCAAGTTTTAAATACCCCACATTAGTGGTAGAAGGCATCATTCCCACTCTCAGTTAGTGAAGTTAACATAATCAGAACAAAATTTGTAAATGCCGTTTCATTTGCCTTCTTTTTCAAAAATCCTTACTTTTTGCTCATGGTAATACTGTTAAGTACATCATACATACTTAAAATTTTGAATCCAGTTTTGACCTTTCTCTTTATGTTGGTAGCTCATATTAATCAGTGGACAAGTTTTGTTAGTTCAATCTCCAAAATATCTCTTTAAATGAAAATATCTCTTGGCCATTCCTAAGGTCATTTGCTTGGGGAAGGACTTTATTACCTATTACCTTGGATACTGCAAATAACTTTCAGCTAGACTTTTCCAGTACCCTCCCTACACTCTACAATTTTTATATTGCACCCAAATTAATCTTCTAAGTATAATAATGTCAACGGTCATTAATGTATATCATAGCGGCCTATTACCAATTGAATCAATATATTCTGTTTCTCAAACACGTCAAATAGGTCCCTGCTTCAGGACCTCTGTATTTTTTTTTCCTCTCCCCGGACTGTTCTTTTTCCCATATCTTTTAATGAATGGCTCCTCATTTTTAAAGTCGTTCTAAAAATTACTGTCCTGATGACCCTATCATTTTCCTCATTCAGTCTTTCTTATGGCACTTAGTGTCTAAGATAATCTTGCTTATTTTTGTATTTGCTTACCGTTTGTCCTAATTAGCATGCAAATTCCACAGACATAAATATCTACCTGATTATATCTGGATTCATAAAGCCTTGAACAGCAACTGGCTCTCAAAAAATATTTTAAATAAATGTCAGAAATAGTAGCTTTATATTCAAAAACTTCATTCTCTGACAGTAATCTTTTCAGATGTATCAACCATTTCTTCCTTGTATGTACCTAAAAGCCTTCCATCCCAACTAATTATAATTCCAGCTCATGTCAAGCCTCATCTCAGGTTATTTCATAATCCAGAGGTTTGCAAGCATCACTGACTTGTAGATTGTTTGCTTTATTGAGGTCATTTGTTAAAATAGAAATCCCTTTGTCTCTCTCCATGCTCCTCATCACCCTAAGATTCTGATTCAGAAGTATATGAATCTCTATATGAAATTTCAAAGTGATAAGTATGTACCGTCTAGTTTGAGAACCAGTTCCTTATCTACCCCTTCTTTACCAGCAAAAAATTATCCATCCCTTAATCGAAGATTCAAATGTTAGATCTTTGCTGAAATCTTTCAAAATCATATCCTTAAATAAATATAATTTCTCTCTATCTACAGCTGTGCAACCCTCAGTTTGTCTCTTTCGTGGTTCTAATTACATTCTTTTACTGTGATGGTTAAATATGTAACTCGTGTATAGCACTTAGAACATTTCTTTATGCATAGTAATCCTCTGTTAACGATTACCTATTGTGATTATTATCATAGCTATACTTTTTGTTCTGCTCTCCCTTCCTTCCCAAGAAAACCGCCTGCTACGCACATATACTCCTATGCATGTATAGCCGATAGTTGTTCTTAAAGAAAATAACTTTTCTGTTTGTTGGTTAATTTTGTTTAAATCAGTATTTCCTGCAGGTCATTGTATAATATTTTTCACTAAAAAGAATATCCTGAAGTACTTGATATAGAAATGAAAGAAGGAAAAATGAAAGGATGGAAATAGACATTTTTAAGAGGAGGACAAAAAGTGAGAAGGAAAAAAGAGAAGGGCTTGTACTATTTTTTGAGTAACAATGACTGTTTTCTTACTAAGCTGGATATTGAATATACCTTATTTTAATTTAAATGTAAAATGTGTTCTCTATTATTTCAATCCCCCTATGAAAACAGATGGAAAATATTTGGGGCTGCCTCACGATGTATTTAAGAGTGAGAACGATTCACTAATTCCAGTCTGTTGTTCCAGTGTCACTATTTCTGTTCATACATGCCACTCTCATTCTGGATCTCCATTAGCTAGCCAAGCGTGGCTAGTGTAGCTAGTCCATTGTACTTTAGCTTGTATACATGGTACAAATTGAAATAATACAATGAGTACTTTAGCATTGTAGTTCACTGTCTCTGAGTGACAGTATTAATAAGTATCTTAGACAGCAAGAAAAAAATGAAGTAAGTGCTTGGAACATGTGTAATGTATGGAATGACACAGATAATAAGTCAGATACCACTCAAGAGTCTGAAAGGTCTAAATGTAAAAATAAAGTAAGAGCTATAAATTTACTGACTCCACCTCCTGCACCCCTCAAAATTCCTGACAGAAGATGCTAATAAACTGAGAATGACAGCAACACAAAATGGTAACCGTCAGTCAAACTGAAGAGGTCATATCAAATTTCAGATGGGTAAGGACCATATTTGCAAGTATATACAGCAATGTACATGCACAACTAACAGGCAGCTGTTACAAACATAAGGGAGTGAGTGAGTAAACAGGAAATTAACAATTCCTGGGTAGCTTGTTTGGATTCCTATAGGACAGTGTTCAGGAGAAGTTATTTCCTCCTTTCTCTTTCTTTTTCACAACAAACCAACTGAAGTGGATGTTCCAAAGTGATCACTTAATAGTACACAGTCTCACATGAGGGATTTGTTAAATTTTATTTCTCTGCAGATAAAGATGAAAAATATCAAACATTAATGGTGTGTTTCCTCTGTGTCAAGATGTTGGTTTGTTGTATGTATGTATGTATAAATAAATAGATAGACGGATCGATAAATAAATAAATAAATAAGTTCAGTGTTTTTGAGTTCACAGACCTGCAACTAGGAGGGGGGTTAAGAGACAGAAAAGTAAACCAAGAATGAAGTTAGTTAAATGTTAAAATAAAAGTATATTCAGTGTACTATGAATGCACAGAGGAGAGACTAATGTCTTTGACTACGTCAGGTAGACCCTGATACTGCTTTCTGAGGGAAATGACATGTTTTTCACTATCAAAAGCTGTGTGCCCACAGACAACTGATTATTCTGTAATTAGATAAACATTACACCAGCAAAACTGATAGCCTTCCATGGAAACCCAGAAAAGAATACCTGCTGAAGAGTTTTAGGAAGGTAATATTATTATTATTATTTTTAACATCTTTATTGGGGTATAATTGCTTTACAATGGTGTGTTAGTAGGAAGGTAATATTTTATCTAAACTTGAAGAATGTCTTGGAGTTTATAATGTGAAAAAGTGGGTGAAGGACCTCATAGGCAGAAGGTAATGGTATAAGCCACATAAATGGCTTATTTAAGAAACAATCAGTAGTTGGATGCAGTTAAAGATATTTGTAGGAGAAGGATGAGTGCTGATATGGAATGCTGCAGGACATGAGTTTGGGAAGTAAGTTAAGCAAGATTGTGATGGCTTTGTTGGCTATCCTAAGCAAATTTGATTTAACATTGTAGGCTTTCTGGGGAGAGATGGAAGATAAGGAAGTAGGGCAACTGCATTTTTATACTAAATTTTACACTTTAATCATAAATTAAAGGAGAAAACCAATTAGGAGGCTATTATACGAGGTGATGAGAACCAGACATATAGCAGAGACACTAATCTGAAAGTTAATTCATAATTGAACTTCAGTGTATGTAGATAGGTGATATATATGTGTGTGTGTGTGTGTATATATATATATATATATATATATATATATGTTTAGTATTTAGAAATTCTTATTATATGTTCAAGATATTTTGATGTAAGTTTTGTTTACCTTAAGTCATTTAGCACCTTGGGAGGTATATATAATTTCCCCTTCTTTCTGCCGTGAGAAAACGGAGTCCTAACCTTCTGTGGCTAATATATGATGAACAAAAATTCAATTGATACTTCTCTTTGACAAAGATTTTTCCCTTCTCACAAGAGATAACCCTAGAAGAAAAGAAAAGAAGAGTAGTGGCAAGTGTAATAAATACAGTATTTAGGGTTGGGTGCACACATTCATTTTTCAGACCACCAGGGCAGCATTTAGTGGGATGCAGTAAATTAGAAAAACTCAGATTAATACGAAGGAATGTCATAGATATAGGAGATTATGTATCTCCAAAGGATCATAAAACCCTGAGCTAGAAGAAATGTTAAAATATAATATAGTCTATTCTTAACTTCTACTAAGATTGACTGAACATAAAACTCCTCTAAGAGATGGGTCTAATCCAAGTATGTTCTAAACCTGAGGCTCTAATCTCTGAAAGAATTCTGAAAGAGTGGAAAAGGATTTAGTGACAAGGTCCTCATCCTGAAAAGATCATCAGGAAACAGGTCGACTTTAGATTAATATGCTTAACATACTAATACTCTGCAGTTGTTAAATGAGATCAGATTACTCAAATTTTCTGTCTCACCCTCCTTCTTCCATCTCTTTTTTCCTTTCTAATATTATGATTATTTAATTTTCCTTTAGCAATAACAGAATATTATTTTGCTTTACTCACCCATCCATAAAAATATCTTTGTGGTGGGGGGGAGAGAAAGAAAAATTACAACGATGTTATGGTAAAACCTGGAGCTACACCACAGGCATTTTATGTGCAGTGTTTGTAATAAACCACTCTTAGAAAGCGTGATCATAATCATTCCATGCAAGAAGGAAGCAGTGTAGTATAACAGAGAGAGATATGACTCCTTTCGTATACCAAATCTACCGCTTCTCTGAAACTCACCACTCATAATCCCCAATAAGATGCATTAAAATATTCATTACTTTACAGGGTTGTTTTAAGTGTCAAATGAAACAATCATAAAAGAGCTCTGGGAACTGAGAAGTAACATGGCACACACACACACTTTGTTTAAGGAGCAGGCCATAATTATGTAATGACCACCTAGCCTACCCACAGGGACATGGCATATTCTTGCCTGCAGTTTTCACCTGGATTCACAAGGTGTTCATTAATAATGCACAAATAATTATTGTGCATATTATTTAAAATTCTAGCAGGAAGAATTGGTTAGTGGAGAATAACTGAATCCAATTTTTCTAAGGACACACACAAAGGGTGAGATCTAAAACTCCATCTTATACTGTTACTTAGGCTTTGAGAGTATAGCATATTATACTCTTTCTGACTGTATTTCTGACCAATATGTGTATAAAACTGAGTGCAAATTTAAATTAACTGATGGTTTTGATTACTTATCTCCTCTTCATAAAATAATAGAATTCAATATATATGAAAAGCTGTGGACTATATTTTGAAATATATGACATGTAAAAATGTGCCATAAAGCATAGAATAGATATATAATATCTAATAATTTTAATTTTATACTTAGAATTAGATAATTAGAATAGTTATCTATTCTAATAGAAGAAGAATTTATCTTGGCAGTACTGGATTTTAAGCTTGTTGATGACTCTAATTCTGTAATCTATAATCTATACCCAATTCATTTTCTATAGTAGTAATTAAGCATTTGGGATATGAAGTTTTTTTTTTTTTTTTTTTTTTTTTTATTTATTAGGTTTACAATATTCAGCCCATTTTTTTTGTTTTTAATTTTATTTATTTATTTATGGCTGTGTTGGGTCTTCGTTTCTGTGTGAGGGCTTTCTCTAGTTGCGGCGAGTGGGGGCCACTCTTCATCGCAGTGCGCGGGCCTCTCACTATCGCGGCCTCTCTTGCTGCGGAGCACAGGCTCCAGACGCGCAGGCTCAGCAATTGTGGCGCACGGGCTTACTTGCTCCGCGGCATGTGGGATCCTCCCAGACCAGGGCTCGAACCCGTGTGCCCTGCACTGGCAGGCAGATTCTCAACCACTGCGCCACCAGGGAAGCCTCCCTGGGATATGAAGTTTTTATCCATGTTATTTCAACTAATATCACCAGTATCCTTGTGAGGAAGATAATATTTTTGTCTACAATTTGCTAATAAGGAAAATTCAGAGAGGTAAAATGTCTTTACCAACATCAGAAAACTAGCCAGTAAAAGATTTGGGACTCTTATGCAGGGCCTCTGGTGTTCAAAATGCACTCTTTCTACACAAAATTCTGGCTATGTTTATCTTACTCCACCTCCCAACTTCGTTATATTCTGTGTATCCGTTAGATGCTGTCAGAATAATTGTGCTCATCTTTGAACTGTGTTGCCTAGCACACTATTTGGTACAAATATACTTAATGAATACTTGATAAATAAAAAGCCAGCAAGATGATATACCTGCTAGATCTCCATATAATTGTTCTATTTTCTTGTTTATTCGCAACTGCCATCAAAGTTCTCTGTAGACTCATGTTAATCACTTTTGTTAGAGTTAAAAGTTTCAATGAAATATGATATTTACTTTATGCCACTCAAAATCACAGAGTTATTTTCATGACAGAAACTCTTTCCAGGGCTCTTGAAATCCTGGCCCAAAACAAAAGGGAAGAATTAGAGTGACTATACTTTTACTGACTTTATTCATTACAATGAGAAAGAATTTTCCTACCAGGTTCTCGAATAAAACACTATTTAATCTGAAAATAAATTAGGCCGTGACTTGTTCAATAAGATCTCCAATGAAAAATGATATGTTTTCTGGGCATTCTAAGTGATAACTTACTTCAACACACATTTATATCGTGAAAGCAGAAATAAGGTTTCAGTTGACCCTTGATTAATGTAGGAGTTAGAGGTGCCAACCCCTGCACAGTAGAAAATCACTTTACAACTTTTGATTCCCCCCAGGCTTGACTGGAAACCTTACTGATAACATAAATAGTAGATTAATAAAATGTTTTGTATGTTATATGTATTATACACTACATTCTGACAATAAAGTAAACTAGAGAAAAGAAAAAAGATGATACAAGTGAACTTATTTACAAAGCAGAAACAGACTCACAGACTTCGAAAACAAACTTATGGTTACCAAAGGGGAAAGGTGAGAGGGAGGGATAAATTAGGAGTTTGGGATTAACAGATACACACTACAATATATAAAATAGATAATCAATAGGGACCTACTGTATAGCACAGGGAACTCTACTTGACATTTTGTAATAACCTATATAGGAAAAGAATCTGAAAAAGGATGGATATATGTATATGTATAACTGAATCACTTTGCTGTACACCTGAAACTAACACAACATTGTAAATCAACTATACTCTAATATAAAAAAATTACATTAAAAAATAAAATAGAAGACAAAGAAAGAAAATTATAAGGAAGAGAAAATACATTTACAGTATTGTACTGTATTTATTGATACTGTAAGTTTATGGCATCTATTTACAAGATGAATAGTCTGTCAGTATCTACATCAATATTGTCTAATATTATACAAATGTTGTAGATGTCATATGTATTACTAACACTAGACATCAAAAAAGATAATGTGAAAAAGAAATTCATATTTATTTATAGGTATAACCATTCATTGATAACAAAGAATCAGCCATATAATTGCTTTATGTAGCCTAGTATTATTGATAAGATTGCTTCACAGTAGCCTAGTATATACACTAATCAGTGAATTGTTATAAAATTTTTATGGAATACAGTACAACAGTCACATTTATAATACAGTATTGAGAACTTTGTTACATTAAAAAAAATCCTGTGATGACAGGCTGATATACAGTTTCTTCAATTATGAGAGAGAGAGAGCTAAGTGGATTATCTGTAGGTTTTTAAAAATTGCCTCAAATTTCCCAAACTCTTTCCAATATATTTACTGAAGTAATCTGTGTTGAAGAAGACCCATGCAGTTCAAACCTGTGTTATTCAAGGGTTAACTGTAAAGAGGTTGACTCTGGTTAACTTAAACAGAAATAGAACTTATTGCAGGGTTTTAAGGTGTCTCATAGTGTCCCTGGAAAGTTTGGAGAACCAGGCTCACAAAAGAAGCATGAGCAATGGAGGCTGAGCAGACAGACACTGCCACATTCCTAACACAAAGTACCTCTGGAGAGAACAGAGACTAAGAGCTCCAGCCACTGCATTGCCAGCAGGGCACAGTGGACTCATTACTGGTTTTGTTGCTATTTAGCCTTTGCAAAATTACTTTGTTTGCCAGTGTCCTTGTGGCCATAATCAATTCTCCATTCCCCTTACCTTGCTTCACTTCTTGTAAAATAAGTTAAAATGCTTGGTGATTGGAAGTAACACACTAAGCATTGATTATATGTCCATTCGGTAACAATCAAGGAAGAAGAGAAAGTGATGATTTGGTCATTTTATTTCTGCCTTTTGGCACTACTCATAATATAGGATATTCAAATCCAAAGTTGGGGGAATATAAATAATAACAGAATTTAAAATGACCATTACAAGTACATATTTTTTCATTATTTTATGGGTGAGGAGACAAATTATTTAAGATGCTCATTCAAGGTTAAAAAAAGAAAAAACTACTAAGTGGAAAAACTAGATTTTGAAATAGGATCTATCTAATTTCAGAGATTAAATGCTGTTTTTGACATGTCATAATTGTAATTGAAAAGTAATACTATAAAAATAGCATACAAATTTATAAAATACTGAGGGGGAAATTTAATGTCCTATGGGTAAAATCTCTGCACTGAAAACTATTTAACATAGCTGAGAGAAATTAAAGACCCAAATAAATAGAGAGATATACTATGTTCATGGATTGGAATACTCAATTTTGATGGCATTTCTCACATTATTTCTAGATCCAATCCAAACCCATTAAAATCACAAAAGTATGATATTTTAAAAGAAATTTACAAAGTTTTTCTAAAAAGTATATGAAATTTTTCTATGAAAGATTTATAATATGCAAAACAATTTAGAAAAAAAAAACTTTGGACATTTATCATTTAGCTATACTATTTTATACAGTGATAATAATAATAAAGGTAATAATAAATCAATTGACCAGATGAGAAGATCCTGACAGACCTAAAACACATTATGTTTAACTGATTTTCAACCAATGCTCCAAAGCAGTTCAATGGAGAAAGAAAGCTTTTTCAACAAATGGAGCAGGATATTGAAAAACATAAAAGGCAACATTTGTCTAAAAACATTCACAAATGCGAATCTGATATGGATCATAAGCATAAATGTAAAATCTAAAATATGTAGCTTGCCAAAGAAAATATGGGGGAGGAGAGTCAGTATCTTTGTGATCTTGGTGTAGGCAAATAATTTTCACACAGGATCCTGAAACCACTAGCCATAAAATAAAAAATAATAAATATTCAAACCACAGGGTAAAGAAAATACTTATAATGCATAGGCCTGGAAAATTACTTATATACAGAATACATATTAAGATAATACAACTGAATAATAAATCACCACAAAAACAAAATAACAATAGGCAAAAGCACTAAATGAAGAAAGATATTTGAATGGTCAGCAAGTACATTAAACAGTGCTTAATATTATTAGACATTAGGTAAATACAAATTAAAACCGTAATATATATCTCTACATACCCACTGTGTAGGAAAAATGATGAAAAGCTTAACATCCTCAGGTGTTGGTGAAGGTGTGGTGCAATAGAGCTCCTATAGTTTGCTGGTGAAATGTAAACTGTATAATTTTAGAAATTAGTGTGGCAGATTTTTCATAAAACTAGATATACATTTACATTGTAACCCAGAAATTTCACTCATGAGTGTTCCAAGAGAACGTACATAAAAGATTATAAAAATAGCTTTAATCGTAACATCTCCAAACTAGAAACGACCCAAATTTCCATCAGCATAAGAAAGAACCATATTTTAGTATACTTATAGATTGGAACATTACTCTCAAGTAAAAATGATTAATTCATTTCTTGATGCATGTAATAGTAAGGACAGATCTCCAAGAAGTGTTGAGTGAAAGAAACCAGACACACGACACAAAACTAAATGATTGCATATGTCAAAGTCTAGTACTGTCAAATCAAACGTAGGAAAAGAAATTACAACACTGGCGCAGGGGGTGGGGCTACAGGGGCTCAGATTGATTGCAAATGGTAGCCTGAGGGAAGTTTTGGGGGTTGTTGATATATGGAAATGAAGTCATCATTAAGGGGAAAGGTTAAAAGAATACAAATAAAAATTCGCCTAGGGGTCTGGGCAAGATGGCAGAAGAGTAAGACGTGGAGATCACCTTCCTTCCCACAGATACATTAGAAATGCATCTACACGTGGAACTGCTCCTACAGAACACCCACTGAACGCTGGCAGAAGACGTCAGACGTCCCAAAAGGCAAGAAACTGCCCACGTACTTGGGTAGGGCAAAAGAAAAAAGAAATAACAGAGACAAAAGAATAGGGATGGGACCTGCACCAGTGGGAGGGAGCTGTGAAGGAGGAAAGGTTTCCACACACTAGGAAGTCCCATCGTGAGCGGAGACTGCGGGTGGCAGAGGGGGGAAGCTTCGGAGCCACGGAGGAGAGCACAGCCACAGGGGTGCGGAGGGCAAAGCGGAGAGATCCCCGTACAGAGGATCTGTGCCGACCAGCACTCACCAGCCAGAGAGGTTTGTCTGCTCACCCACCGGGGTGGGCGGGGGCTGGGAGTTGAGGCTCGGGCTTTGGTCGGATCCCAGGGAGAGGACTGGGGTTGGCAGCGTGAACACAGCCTGAAGGGGTTAGTGCACCACAGCTAGCCGGGATGGAGTCCGGGAAAAAGTCTGCAGCTGCCAAAGAGGCAAGAGACTTTTTCTTGCCTCTTTGTTTCACAGTGCGCAAGGAGAGGGGATACAGAGGGCCGCCTAAACGAGCTCCAGAGATGGGCGTGAGCCATGGCTATCAGCGCAGACCCCAGAGACGGGCATGAGACGCTAAGGCTGCTGCTGCCGCCACCAAGAAGCATGTGTGTGAGCACAGGTCACTATCCATACTGCCCCTCCCAGAAGCCTGTGCAGCCCGCCACTGCCAGGCTCCTGTGATCCAGGGACAACTTCCGCGGGAGAATCCCCGGCGTGCCTCAGGCTGCTGCAACTTCCCGCTGGCCTCTTGTGCCGCAGGCTCATCCCGCATCCGTACCCCTCCCTCCCCCTGGCCTGAGTGAGCCAGAGCCCCCGAAGCAGCTGCTCCTTTAATCCCTTTCTGTCTCGGTGGGGAACAGACACCCTCAGGCGACCTACACGCAGAGACGGGTCCAAATCCAAAGCTGAACTCCGGGAGCTGTACGAACAAAGAGGAGAAAGGGAAATCTCTCCCAGCAGCCTCAGAAGCAGTGGATTAAAGCTCCACAAACAACTTGATGTGCCTGCATCTGTTGAATACCTGCAAATTCAGGTGGTGGACTTTGGAAGCAGGATATATTAATTTTTCCTCTTTTCCTTTTTTTGTGAGTGTATATGTGTATGCTTCTGGGTGAGATTTTGTCTGTATAGCTTTGCTTTCACCATTAGTCCTAGGGTTCGGTCCATCCGTTTTTTGTTTTTTTTCTCTTACTTAAAAATTTTTTTTTCTTAATAAATGTTTTCTTAATAATTTTTTCCTTATTTTCTACTCTTAAAAATTAAAAAAAAATTTTCTTAATAAGTTTTTTCATATTTTTTATTTTAAAAGAATTAAAAAAAAAATTTTCTTAATAAATTTTTTTCTTAATAATTTTTTCTTATGTTTTATTATAAACAATTAATAAACCTATTTTTAAAAATTAAAAAAAAATTCTTAATAAATTTATTCTTAATAATTTTTTTCTTATTTTTTTATTATAATAGCTTTATTTTATTTATTTTATTTTATGTTATCCTCTTTCTTTCTTTCTTTCTATTTTTTCTCCCTTTTATTCTGAACTGTGTGGATGAAAGTCTCTTGGTGCTCCAGCCAGGCATAAGGGCTGTGCCTCTAAGGTGGGAGAGCGAACTTCAGGACACTGGTCCACAGGAGACCTCCCAGCTCCATGTAATACCAAATGGTGAAAATCTCTCAGAGATCTCCATCTCAGCATCAAGACCCAGCTTCACTCAACGACCAGCAAGTTATAGTGCTGGACACCCTATGCCAAACAAATAGCAAGACAGGAACACAGCCCCATCCATTAGCAGAGAGGCTGCCTACAATCATAATAAGGCCACAGACACCCCAAAACACACCACCAGACATGGAGGTGCCCAGCAGAAAAAAAAGATCCAGCATCACCCACCAGAACACAGGCACTAGTCTCCTCCACCAGGAAGCCTACGCAACACACTGAATCAACCTTAGCCACTGGGGACAGATACCAAAAACAACGGGAACTATGAACCTGCAGCTTGTGAAAAGGAGACCCCAAGCACAGTAAGATAAGCAAAATTAGAAGACAAAAAAACACACAGCAGATGAAGGAGCAGGGTCAAAACACACCAGACCTAACAAATGAAGAGGAAATACACAGTCTACCTGAAAAAGAATTGAGAATAATGATAGTAGAGATGATCCAAAATCTTGGAAATAGAATAGACAAAATACAGAAACATTTAACAAGGACGTAGAAGAACTAAGAGGAACCAAACAACGATGAAAAACACAATAAATGAAATTAAAAATACTCTAGATGGGATCAATAGCAGAATAACTGAGGCAGAAGAACGGATAAGTGACCTGGAAGATAAAATAGTGGAAATAACTACTGCAGAGCAGAGTAAAGAAAAAAGAATGAAAAGAACTGAGGACAGTCTCAGAGACCTCTGGGACAATATTAAACGCACCAACATTCGAATTATAGGGGTCCCAGAAGAAGAAGAGAAAAAGAAAGGGACTGAGAAAATATTTGAAGAGATTATAGTTGAAAACTTCCCTAATATGGGATAGGAAATAGTTAATCAAGTCTTGAAAGTGCAGAGAGCCCCATACAGGATAAATCCAAGGAGAAACACGCCAAGACACATATTAATCAAACTATCAAAAATTAAATATAAAGAAAACATATTAAAAGCAGCAAGGGAAAAACAACAAATAACACACAAGGGAATCCCCATAAGGTTAACAGCTGATCTTTCAGCAGAAACTCTGCAAGCCAGAAGGGAGTGGCAGGATATACTTAAAGTGATGAAGGAGAAAAACCTACAGCCAAGGTTACTCTACCAGCAAGGATCTCATTCACATTTGATGGAGAAATTAAAAGCTTTACAGACAAGCAAAAGCTGAGAGAGTTCAGCACCACCAAACCAGCTTTACAACAAATGCTAAAGGAACTTATCTAGGCAAGAAACACAAGAGAAGGAAAACACCTACAATAACAAACCCAAAGCATTTAAGAAAATGGGAATAGGAACATACATATCGATAATTACCTTGAATGTAAATGGATTAAATGCTCCCACCAAAAGACACAGACTGGCTGAATGGATACAAAAACAAGACCCATATATATGCTGTCTACAAGAGACCCATTTCAGACCTAGGGACACATACAGACTGAAAGTGAGGGGATGGAAAAAGATATTCCATGCAAATGGAAATCAAAAGAAAGCTGGAGTAGCAATTCTCATATCAGACAAAATAGACTTTAAAATAAAGACTATTACAAGAGACAAAGAAGGACACTATATAATGATCAAGGGATCGATCCAAGAGGAAGGTATAACAATTGTAAATATTTATGCACCCAACATTGGAGCACCTCAGTACATAAGGCAAATACTAACAGCCATAAAAGGGGAAATCGACAGTAACACAATCATAGTAGGGGACTTTAACACCCCACTTTCACAAATGCAGAGATCATCCAAAATGAAAATAAATAAGGAAACACAAGCTTTAAATGATACATTATACAAGATGGACTTAATTGATATTTATAGGACATTCCACCCAAAAACAAGAGAATACACATTTTTCTCAAGTGCTCATGGAACACTCTCCAGGATAGATCATATCTTGGGTCACAAATCAAGCCTTAGTAAATTTAAGAAAATTGAAATCGTATTAAGTATCTTTTCCGACCACAACGCTATGAGACTAGACATCAATTACGGAAAAGATCTGCAAAAAATACAAACACATGGAGGCTACACAATACAGTACTTAATAACGAAGTGAGCACTGAAGAAATCAAAGGGAAAATCAAAAAATACCTAGAAACAAATGACAATGGAGACACGACGACCCAAAACCTATCGGATGCAGCAAAAGCAGTGCTAAGAGGGAAGTTTATAGCAATACAAGCCTACCTCAAGAAAAAGGAAACATCTTGAATAAACAACCTAACCTTGCACCTAAAGCAATTAGAGAAAGAAGAACAAAAAAACCCAAAACTAGCAGAAGGAAAGAAATCAGAAAGATCATATCAGAAATAAATGAAAAAGAAATGAAGGAAACAATAGCAAAGATCAATAAAACTAAAAGTGGTTCTTCAAGAAGATAAACAAAATTGATAAACCATTAGCCAGACTCATCAAGAGAAAAAGGGAGAAGACTCAAATCAATAGAATTAGAAATGAAAAAGGAGAAGTAACCACTGACACTGCAGAAATACAAACGATCATGAGAGATTACTACAAGCAACTCTATGCCAATAAAATGGACAACCTGGAAGAAATGGACAGATTCTTAGAAATGCACAACCTGCCGAGACTGAACCAGGAAGAAATAGAAAATATGAACAGACCAATCACAAGCACTGAAATTGAAACTGTGATTAAAAATCTTCCAACAAACAAAAGCCCAGGACCAAATGGCTTCACAGGCGAATTCTATCAAACATTTAGAGAAGAGCGAACACCTATCCTTCTCAAACTCTTCCAAAATATTGCAGAGGGAGGAACACTCCCCAACTCATTCTACAAGGCCACCATCACCCTGATACCAAAACCAGACAAAGATGTCACAAAGAAAGAAAACTACAGGCCAATATCACTGATGAACATAGATGCAAAAATCCTCAACAAAATACTAGCAAACAGAATCCAACAGCAAATTAAAAGGATCGTGCACCATGATCAAATGGAGTTTATTCCAGGAATGCAAGGATTCTTCAATATACGGAAATCAATCAACGTGATACATCATATTAACAAACTGAAGGAGAAAAACCATATGATCATCTCAATAGATGCAGAGAAAGCTTTTGACAAAATTCAACACCCATTTATAATAAAAGCCCTGCAGAAGGTAGTCATAGATGGAACTTTCCTCAACATAATAAAGGCCATATATGACAAGCCCACAGCCAACATTGTCCTCAATGGTGAAAAACTGAAACCATTTCCACTAAGATCAGGAACAAGTCAAGGTTGCCCACTCTCACCACTATTATTCAACATAGTTTTGGAAGTGTTAGCCACAGCAATCAGAGAAGAAAAAAAAAAAAAATAAAAGGAATCCAAATTGGAAAAGAAGAAATAAAGCTGTCACTGTTTGCAGATGACATGATACTATACATAGAGAATCCTAACGATGCTACCAGAAAACTACTAGAGCTAACCAATGAATTTGGTAAAGTAGCAGGGTACAAAATTAATTCACAGAAATCTCTTGCATTCCTATATACTAATGATGAAAAATCTGAAAGTGAAATTAAGAAAACACTCCCGTTTACCATTGCAAAAAAAAAAAAAAGAATAAAATATCTAGGAATAAACCTACCTAAGGAGACAAAAGACCTGTATGCAGAAAAGTATAGGACACTGATGAAAGAAATGAAAGATGATACAAATAGTTGGAGAGATATACCATGTTCTTGGATTGGAAGAATCAACATTGTGAAAATGACTCTACTACCCAAAGCAATCTACAGATTCAATGCAATCCCTATCAAACTACTGCTCGCATTTTTCACAGAACTAGAACAAAAAATTTCACAATTTGTATGGAAACACAAAGGACCCCGAATAGCCAAAGCAATCTTGAGAACGAAAAATGGAGCTGGAGGAATCAGGCTCCCTGTGTTCAGACAATATTACAAAGCTACAGTAATCAAGACAGTTTAGTACTGGCACAGAAACAGAAATATAGATCAATGGAACAGGATAGAAAGCCCAGAGATAAACCCACGCACATATGGTCACCTTATCTTTGATAAAGGAGGCAAGCATATACGGTGGAGAAAAGACAGTCTCTTCAATAAGTGGTGCTGGGAAAATTGGACAGGTACATGTAAAAGTATGAAATTAGAACACTCCCTGACACCATACACAAAAATAAACTCAAAATGGATTAAAGACCTAAATGTAAGGCCAGACACTATCAAACTCTTAGAGGAAAACATAGGCAGAACACTCTATGACATAAATCACAGCAAGATCCTTTTTGACCCACCTCCTAGATAAATGGAAATAAAAACACAAATAAACAAATGGGACCTAATGAAACTTAAAAGCTTTTGCACAGCAAAGGATACCATAAAGAAGACCAAAAGACAACCATCAGAATAGGAGAAAATATTTGCAAATGAAGCAACTGACAAAGGATTAATCTCCAAGATTTACAAGCAGCTCATGCAGCTCAATAACAAAAAAAACAAACAACCCAATCCAAAAGTGGGCAGAAGACCTAAATAGACATTTCTCCAAAGAAGATATACAGATTGCCAACAGACACATGAAAGAATGCTCAACATCATTAATCATTAGAGAAATGCAAATCAAAACTACAATGAGATATCATCTCACACCAGTCAGAATGGCCATCATCAAAAAATCTAGAAACAATAAATGCTGGAGAGGGTGTGGAGGAAAGGGAGCCCTCTTGCACTGTTGGTGGGAATGTAAATTGATACAGCCACTATGGAGAACAGTTTGGAGGTTCCTTAAAAAACTACAAATAGAACTACCATACGACCCAGCAATCCCACTACTGGGCATATAACCTGAGAAAACCATAATTCAAAAAGAGTCATGTACCAAAATGTTCATTGCAGCTCTATTTACAATAGCCAGGACATGGAAGCAACCTAAGTGTCCATCATCAGATGAATGGATAAAGAAGGTGTGGCACATATATACAATGGAATATTACTCCGCCATAAAAAGAAATGAAATGGATGTATTTGTAGTGAGCTGGTTGGAGTTAGAATCTGTCATACAGTGTGAAGTAAGTCAGAAAGAGAAAAAGAAATACAGTATGCTAACACATATATATGGAATCTGAGGGGAAAAAAAAGGTCATGAAGAACCTAGTGGCAAGATGGGAATAAAGACACAGACCTACTAGAGAATGGACTTGAGGATATAGGGAGGGGGAGGGGTGAGATTTGACAGGGTGAGAGAGTGTCATGGACATATATACACTACCAAATGTAAAATAGATAGCCTGTGGGAAGCAGCCACATAGCACAGGGAGATCAGCTCGGTGCTTTGTGACCACCTAGAGGGGTGGGATAGGGAGGGTGGGAGGGAGGGAGATGCAAGAGGGAAGAGATATGGGAACATATGTATATGTATAACTGATTCACTTTGTTATAAAGCAGAAACTAACACACCATTGTAAAGCAATTATACTCCAATAAAGATGTTTAAAAAAAAAAAAAATTAGCCTAAACCTGGAGACACAATAAGCGTAGTCCAAATACTAAATTGTGGCCATTTTTTTAAGGGATCATAATACAAATAACATAAACTTTATATTTTAAAATATTAACATATATGAAATAGCTAAACTGGAACGACTGAAAGAAGTGAGATATTTACATATGCTAAATTTTTTCCTTTTGTTATTTTGAAAATAAACGTGTTTTATTATGTTTTATTATAAAATTACAAAATGAATCCAACTTCATAAAACTCTTTACACTGTTGTTCTTATATTTACAAATCTCCTTCTTTAGTTTAAACCTATTGCTGTGAAGCAACTTAAATGTTGAAATGTATCAATTCAGTTTTCATTTTATTTTATTTTCTAATAAATTTAGGTAAATTAACTTAATATTTAAAATAGGAATAGCTAATATAATGTAAACATATAAAATATAAAATAAGTATGTGTTTATAAATATAAATACATTACTATTAAAACAAACATTTTATATTTATAAGTATAAAATAAATAAAATAAATATTATGTATTTTATGCATATTTTACATATATAACCTACTTTGGTAAAATATATTCCATGTGAGCTATGGCAGATATAACTAAGGGCTTATATTTTGTCTGCTTTGCAACATTTCCTGTGTTACAGATTTTTTATTTGGGGGAAAATGTTACGAATGTTTTATTTAGGGGAAGTGTCTTGTTTAGACACAGTGAAGAAGTATGAAGAGACAATTACTTCCCCAAATGGTTTGATATTACAGTAAACATTGTATCAGTGCCGTCTACAGCATCATTTCAGAACCAAAGGTGGCAAGAAACAACCGGAAAATATAAGGTCTTCTGCAAAAATCAAGAAGACTCAGCTTCCCCTCGTTTTCCAGACTGGGCACTCCAGGTGTTACACTTCGGGATTAAAGGAAAGAGTGAGTATGGAAGGCTATACAATTTGCTGATACTTGTGTTACTTACCTAAGAGATCAGCTGCTTAAAAATTAAGTTGTTTAATTTGTTTCCAACCCAGTGAGTGAATAGAGGAATCTGTTGCCGGTGGAGAGAGTGCATGTGTGCTAAGAAGAAAGGGAGGAGGGAAAATGGGAAACTCTTGGTAAGAGCATAGACTAGACTCATGCAAAACTGTGTTTGTTTTTTTCCCCCTCTGTCACTAATTAGCTGAAAAATCTTGAGTTTCAGTGCTGCAACTGGAATATGGGGCCAACTTAGGGTAATGCATATAACAGTTGTTGTAGCTAAATGAGATGATGCTTGTAAAGTCCTAACACAATCTATTACATGACAATAGAAATATCAGCTGTTTTAACATGCTTAGCTCTTTCTCAGTCTTGTGATAAGGTAATCTGTTGTAGCTTTAATTGTTAGAGTTGCAGGGTGAGCATGAGTATGGTTCATTTTCTCCCTCACTGAGAGGTGAAGGAGTGTTTGAAAAAGGTTATACATAAGAAGGAGTAAGAAAGAAGGAATGACCTGCCATTCTGCTATTCTGCTGAACAGATGGTGCAGGATTCCCTTTCCAAGCCAGGAGACCTTAGGAGTAAGTCAGTAAACAGTCAATAACAGTTCAAAAAGAGTCAGTGAAAAGTCAGTAAACAGAAATAGAACCAGAGTTCAGGATGTTAGGTTTCTCAAACATGTTTAAGCTGATAACTATGGATTTTGGTCACGGAACAGGTGTTTTTGTTGTTGTTGTTGTTGTTGTTGTTGTTTTTTAATGAGGTTAGAGTGAGAGTTCAGAATATTTTTGCCTCTTTGAACTGGTATCAATTAATCATTTCTAGCTGCACAAATGTCTTTTGGTAAGATGTTCCCTGTACCTCTGTGAACTTTGAGTTTTTTCAACATCAGAGCTTCTCATCTTGTAACTAAATGTCTAGTGTCCATGGTTTTTAGTATTTTGCTCATGAATTAAAATTGGAGAAACAGTGATTGAAGTGGGATTAAGAATATGTTCTGTATATTAATTTTTTATATCATACCCGGGCTTCCTAATGCTAATTAAACTCTACTGTTACTCTTAAGTAAAGAGAAAACTCACAAGTCAAAAAGAGTAATAGAGGGAGAAGTACTTCCAGATGGGGTAGTAATGATATCCTAAAATCCTCTGTTCCATAAAATCAAAAAGAACACTGGAAAGTTTTAAAAAATCAACATGTTCAGAATTCTGGAAATTGACCAATGGCTTACAAAAACTGGAGGAGAGTTTATTCACGAAAAATGGCTGAATCTCACTAAGAAGACTGAGATTTGTGATGTTTAACTTGCCTTAGCTTTTGAAAATCAGCGGCTCTGCAATCTCAGTGAACACCAGCAGCTAGCAGCCACTGGGAGAGCCAGATAGGTTTGAAGCAATACAAAATGTCCCATTCTTGGAAAATTGTCACAATGTGACCCATCTGGCAACTCTTATGAAAAACCCCACTCACAGGGCTTGTCTTTTTTTTGCCTGACTGAAATCTTGCTCAGTGAGGAAATACATTTCCCAAAGGCTTTACAGAGGCTGCCTGTTGTAGTAATACCACTTGGGCCAAACAAGAGGATTGTCAAAACCCTGAAAATGAAAATCTGTGGAGAAAAATGTCCATGTGGGGTTTGAAAACCTCCAGCATATTTCTGGAGACCTAGAAGCCCATGCACATGTGCAGGGCTTTGTTCATAACCAAGAAAGACCTTAGAAGGCCCTAATATCTTACTTCTAGTTGATATCAAGGCTCTGTGCAAGCAGAAAATGAAGTCTAAGCCACAGTGGTAGCTGCCAGAGGAATGAAGGCTTGCATCTCCACTAAAACAGCACCACTAGGCAAAAGGTAGGAGACATTGTTTCAAGGCATTAAGGAATCCAATCACATTTTTTTCTTCCAGTTTTATTGAGATATAATTGAGCTAAAGCACTGTATAAGTTTAAGGTGTACAGCATAATGATCTGACTTATGTACATCATGAAGTGATTACCCCAATAAGTTTAATGAACATCCATCATGTCCTATAGATACATTAAAGAAATAGAAAAAATTTTCCTTGTGATGAGAGCTTTTAGGATTTACTCTCTTAACAACTTTCACATATAACATACAGCAGTGTTAATTATATTCATCATGTTGTACATTAAATCACTAAAACTTATTTATCTTGTAACTGAAAGTTTGTACCTTTTGTCTGCCTTCATCCAAATCCCCCTCTCCTCACCCCCGGCCTCGCCTCTGGTAACCACAAATTTGACTTATTTTTCCATGAGTTTGTTTTTGAAGTATAATTGACCTATAACAAAATGTTAGTTCCTGGTATACAACATAGTGATTTAATATTTTTATACATTTCAAGCAATCATGATGTCTAGTTACAGTCTGTAACCATACAAAGATATTACATAATTATTCACCATATTCCCCACACTGTACATTTCATACCTGTAACTCATTTATTTTGCAACCAGAAGATTGTACCTCAACACCCTCACCTGTTTATCTCCTCTCCCCACCCCTCTTCCCTATGGCAACCAACTTTTTATTCTCTGTATCTGAGTCTATTTCTGTTTTGTTATGTTTGTTCATTTGTTTTGTTTTTCAGATTCCACATATAAGTGAAATCATACAGTATTTGTCATTCTCTGACTTGTTTCATTAGCATAGTGGAATTGCCGGATTATATGGTAGTTCTATCTTTAATTTTTTGAGGAATCACTATACTGTTTTCCGTAGTGTATGCACCAATTTACATTCCCATCAAAAGTGTATGAGGGTTTCCTTTTCTCCACATGCTCACCAACACTTATTATTTATTGTCTTTTTGATATAGCCATTCTGACTGGTGTGAGGTGATATCTCTGTGGTTTTGATTTGCATTTCCTGATGATTGGTGATATTGAGCATCTTTTCATGTGCCTGTTGGTCATCTGTATTTCTTCATTGGAAAAATATGTATGTGTCTTGTTAAAGTCTTTGTTTTAAAGTCTATTTTGCCTCATATAAGTATTGCTATCCCAGCTTCTTTCCATTTCCATTTCCATGGAATACTATTTTCCATCCCCTCACTTTCAGTCTATGTGTATCTTTCATGATCTCTTGTAGGCAGCAAATATATGGGTCAGTTTTTGTATCCATTTAACCACTCTGTGTCTTTTGATTAGAGCATTAATTCATTTACGTTTAAAGTAATTGTTGATAGTTATGTACTTACCACCATTTTAATAATTGCTTTCTGTTTTTTTGGGTTTTTTTGTTTTGTTTTTTTTTTTAGTTCTGTTTTGCTTCTTTCTTCTTCTTTGCTCTTTTCTCTTGTGATTTAATAACTATTTTTTAGTGTTATGTTTGGATTATTTTCTCTTCTTTGGGTATCTATTACAGATTTTTGGTTTTGGTTATCATGAGGTTTATATATAGCTATATATACACACACACACACACAAACATATATATGTGTGTATACATACATGTGATTATTGTAGGTTTCTGATCATCTAAGAGTCAATCAATTTTAACAATCATGCATTTTTGACTCCCTGAGACAACACGTTCACTGTTTCTGACACCATACTTCATAAATATTGGTTTTGTGTATTCCTTAACTACTATTGTGAATGTACATAACTTTACTGCCGTTTTCTTTTATCCTTTCTACTAGCCAATAATTGGTTAATTTACTACCTTTACTGTATACTTGCTTTTACTATTGAGATTTTTCCTTTTGTAATTTTCATATATCTAGCTTGGCTTTTACTCTTCTGCTTAGAGAAGTCCCTTTAACATTTCTTAGAAAGCTAATTTTGTGGTATTGAACACTTTTAGCTTTTGCTTGTCTGTAAAAATTTGATCTCTCCCTCAAAGCTGAATGACAGCCTTGCTAGGTAGTGTACTCCCAATTGTAGGCTTTTCCCTTTCATCACTTTAAATATATCATGCCACTCCCTTCTAGACTTCAGCGTTTCTGCTGAAATTTCAGCTTATAGCCTTATGGGAGTTCCCTTGGACATATCCTGTTGCTTTTCCCTTGATGCTTTTAATATTCTTTCTTTATATTTCATTTTTATCATTTTAGTTAAAATGTGTCTGGTGTGGTCCTCTTTGTATTGATTCTGTTTGGAAATCTCAATGCTTCCTGGACTTGGATGTATGTTTCCTTTCCCAGGGTAGGAAAGTTTTCAGCTATTATGTGTTCTATTATGTTCTCTGCCCATTTCTCTCTCTCTTCATCTTCTGGTATCCATATAATGTAAATGTTACTATGCATAATGTTGTCATAGAGGTCTCTTAAACTGTCCTTATTTAGTTTTTTTTCTTCTTTTTTCTGTTTAGCTTCAGTGATTTCCATTAATCTGTCCTCAGCTCTCTGATCCATTTCTCTGTATCATCTAATCTACTCTTGATTCCTTCTAGTGCGTGTATGTGTGTTTTAATTTAATTTAAGTTATTGTATTCTTCATTTCTGCTTGGTTTTTCTTATATTTTCTAACTCTTTGTTAAAAACTTCTGATTTCTCATTCTATTTATTCCTTCTCCTCCCGAGTTCTTTGAGCATCTTTATGATCATTCTTTACTCGTTAGAGTACTTATCCCTTCTTATGGGGTTTTGTTACTTTATTTGGAACATATTTCTCTGTCATCTCATTTGCCTAATCACTGTTTTTATTTCTATGTATTTGTATTTTTCCAGTCTTGGAGAAGTTGCCTTTTGTAGGAGACATCCTATGTGTCCCGGCAGTGCAATCTCTTCTGGTCAACAGAGCTATATGCTCTAGGAGTACCCACTTTGTGGGTTGCATGGATGTTCTCTTGAAACAGGCAGACTACTGTGGGTGGTCTGACAGACATGTCTGGCTCCCAGTCTGCTTAGTCGCCACGCCTTGACTTGTGCAGATGTTGCCAGCCACTGGTGGGTGGGGCTGAATCACAAAGAGACTGGATGAGTAGCCTCATGGGTCCCAGGGATAGTGCTTGCCCACTGGTGGTTGGATCTTCATTCCAGGGTGGGTGGTTGTGGGGCTGGGTCTACTAGATCTAGTGTCAGCCTGCTGGGGGGTGGTGGTTCCTGATGGGGCTGGCTGTGAGATCCAGAGTGTTCCAAAGCTGGTGTCAAGGGATTTCCTGAGGCTAGTGCCAGCCTGCTGGTGGGTGGAGCTGGGTCCCAGAGTCTCTGGCTGTAGGGTCCTGAGGGTCCCCATGCTGGTTTGGGCCCACTGGTGGATGGCACTGGTTACAGACACAGCTGACTACAGAGTCTGGGGTATCCCAAGGCTGATATTAATCTGCTGGTAAGGTAGACTGGATCCTGACATGGAGGGCTGTGGGGCTGTGGTTGTTCTGGGGCTAGTGCCAGTCCACTGGTGAGCAATCTGGGATCTGCAGTCTCTGGCTGCAGGGCCTGGGGGTCCTGGAGGTGGTCTTGACCTGTTAGTGAGTGGGGCAGGTCCTGATGGCTGGCTTCAGGGCTCAAGGTATTCTGGGGTTAGTGACAGTGCACTGGTGGGCCACTTCGGGTCCTGGGCCCTCTTGGGGATGGGGTCTGAGTCCTAAGGTGCTCATGGGGTCCTAAACAGCTGGCCTGGTTTTCGGTGGTGCTGTGTCCCTGTCTGGCTAGATGCTTGGCTTGAGGTGTACCAGTAATTGTGCAGAAAGGCTGGTGGGTGGGTCTGGGTCCTGGGACTGATAAGCTAGAGGGAGGATTCCAAAACGGCACTTGCCAGTGCCAGTGTCCTCATTGTAGAATACTCTCCCAAAAATGGCTCCCACCAGAGTCCATATCTCCAGAGTGAGCTCCAGTTGCCTCCTGCCTCTTCAGGAAACTCTCTTTCCAACATGAGCAAGTGAGTCTGACCAAGGTTCCTTTTAAATTACTACTTCTCCCTGGTCTTGGTGTGTTAGATTTTGTGTGTACCCTGTAAAAGTGGAGTCTCTATTCCCCACAACCTTCTACCTCTCCCAAAAATTGTCTCCTCTGGCCTTCAAAGCCAAACATTCTGGACGCTAGTCTTCCTGGTGCAGGACTCCCAAGCTAGGGAGCCCAGTGTGGGGCTCAGACCCTTTACTGCTTGGGGAGAACCTCTGTGATTGTAATTATCCTCCCGACAGTGGGTCCTTCACTCAGGGGTAAGGGTCTTGACTATATCTCATCTTCGCCCCTCCTACCTGTCTCATTGTGGTGCCTTCTTTATATCTTTAGTTGTAGAAGATCTTTTCTGCAAGTTTTCAGATTTTTCTCATTGACAGTTACTTTGTAAATAGTTGTAATTTTGGTGTGTCCATGGAAGGCAGCGAGCTCAACTGTGCTATGTTGGTCAGCTCTATCCAATTATTAAGTGACCACTAAGCTAACTGAACAGATATTTTGGTGGCCTCCCATCATAAAAAAAAAAGTACTGATTTTTACAGAATTTGTCCAACAGAGTCACTAAACCAACAAGCAACACCAACAAAAATAGCATCAATAACAAATCTTGGGGGGGAGGGTGTGAATGGTGTTTTCAGAGTTTGCACATTATATTATTTAAAATATTGAGTTTTCAACTCAAAATTTCAAGACACACAGATAAACAGGATAATGTGGCCATATGTAGAAGAAAGTAAAATTAGTTAAAAAAAAAAAAGCTGTCAATAGAAAAAAACTCTGAAGTTGGATAGTACTCTGAAGCAAGCTAAATCTAAAGAAATTGTCTCTAGAAGCTTCAATCTAAAATGTCATTCTAAAATGCATATTTTTAAGGGGGAACAATTGCTTTTTGCTATGTGTAGAATGCTTAATTAATATTTTAAATATATTTGAAAATAAGGATGCTTACGGCATAGTTGGACTATGTTGCTTAGAATAAATAGTTGTTAATTAACACCAACTAGGTTCTGACTATTTAATGACTTATGCAGCAAAAATTAAATATTGGCTTTTCTAAAAATGTAACTACTGGGATTGTGATATGAGGAATGTAAACTATAAGACTAATAATTCATAGTGAAAAGTAGAACAAAATTTCAGTGGCTATCAATAACTCTATTTATCAAATTTTAATTATATTTCTTGCAGCTGCATGTTCTTTGACGTTGGTGAAGTAATCGATGCATTATTTTTCAAAAAAATTTGATTCTGGTTAATAATTGTGTCACATTAAATAAGGTACCACATGCTTTATCCCCTTAGCTTATTATAAACTACCACAGTTAAAATGCTTTTTAAATATAGCTACTGACAATGGGTAATGCTATAAAGTGATGTTACAGGAAAAAGATATCTGGCCTCACCATGCATTGTAAGAATTAATCCAAGTTTTTATTAGTATATTTCTTTTGAAAATGTCAAGGAAACCTGATTAATGCAAAGCAAAGAAAGCATATATTATTGTTGATGCTGAAGCAATCAAGGTCACACAAATACAGTTTTAAAAGTATTAATCTCAATATCACTAATCTTTAAAAATTATTATTTTCCATTTGTTCATCAGTTATTTATGGTAAACACTTATGTGATCATAAAATATAAATAAATCAGTCTGCAGTTTCATTAACAAAAAGTGAGATGAAGACTGCAACATGACAAAAGTGATGCTGGATCTACTGGACTATGTGAAGATATGTTTTATATGATTTATGTTGTAAAGTTAATTAACCGGACAAGTAATGCTAACTGATTGTTGCTTTTTTCCTTTAAATTTGTTTTGTGTAGACTGTGGAGTAACTGTGGAATCATCTAGGTAGAATCCAGGACTTTGCATTTTGAAAACTTCCTGGGGAAATTCATTAAAGATCTGGAAAAATTGCCCTGAATGGCTCTGTAGAGAAGAGAGTAGATACAACAGATGTCTTCATGTGTGCTGAAAATGGAGGTCATTTGGGAAAGGTGAAAAGAGCAGGTGAGATGATGTAATCTCTTTATTATGGTTCCAGATAGAGCAAATATCAGTAGGACATGATTAAGAGACAAAAGGGGCAATAGTTATAGCCAGGAGGATTTATCCGTATGCAACTACAAGGATATATCTATGATTAAAATAAGTGCTCACAATTCTGGGGCATGGACTGCATGGTGGTCATGAAGAATAATCAGGAGACCTAGGTGGGGGGGTTAAAAGGAGAAATAAATGGTTTATCATGGTTAATTTTGAGTGTAAATTAAATAATTTAGGTATCCAGTGAAAGAAAAGATAACATTCCTGGAATTTTGCTAGAAGGATGAGAGTCAGATTTGAAGATAATAGGTAGATAGTAAGACATAGAAAAGATAGCTAAAACAAATAAAATTTTGAAGTAAATTTTGAATTATGTGTAAAAAAATTTCCCCTCAAAATTGTTATGGCCCAGAGAAATGTGTTTCTCTTTTTCTTTGCTCTAAGAAATAATTTAATGCAGACTATTTCAGGCAATTTCCATATAGCTTATCATTAAACGTTATAAACTAATACATTAGGATAATTTACCTACCTTACTTTTTGGTCAAAATAATCATTGAATAGCAATTCTGTGATAAGCACTTTAATACGTATAGTGGGACCTATAAAACATCTAACAAATAGCAGTTCTTGCTTTTAAGGAGCTACTAAATTAGGTATAGTAACAACAATTTATGGAAAATTAAAATAACAAAATACAATAAAATTAGATAACTATTAAATGGATACTACAAATAAAAAAATGCTCTACACATTCAATGAGAGCAATTTACTGTGTCTGAATAGTCAGTTCAACTTCATGAAGAAGTTCACTACTGAGCTGGTCTTGAATTAGGCAGTGAAGAGGGTGCAAGAATTCCAACTGAATGGAGAATATGAAGTGACAGATAAGAAGAGAGTAATGTATAAGGAATAGTAAGTACAGTAAACTTAATTTAAGAATTTAAGGAAGAAATTAGTGAATGATGAGATTGGAAAGGATTGTTAAAATGAATGGACACCAGGCTAAGTGTTCAGGCAAGGCTACATTGTATGTCAGAACCAGGGGAAAAAGAAAATGTGAACCCCATGGAGCCCTTTGTTTAAAAATATTAAAAATGTCAAGGTAGTGACAGCAGATCACTAAACCAAACATGGAACCCTTCTAAGCATGAAGTCCTGTGACTGCACAGTTCATATGTCCATACAATGACTGTTTATGGAGTTGAATCTTCATTTGAAAGGCAATGAGAGTGTTAATATTTCTTTGATATCACGATTTCAATTCTCCCATGTTTATTGCAGCATTGTTCACAACAGCCAAGATGTGGAAACAAACTGAATATCCATTGACAGATGAATGGATAAAGAAAATATGGTATAATAATACAATGGAACACTCATGCTGAAAACTCAGCCTCTGTGCACTGGTGCCAGATTGAATCTCAGAGACAGAGTTTGGGGTAAAGAAGAAAAGAATAGCTTTATTGCTTTGCCAGGCAAAGGGGGACACAGCGGGCTCATGCCCTCAAAAACTGTGTGTCCTAACTCAGGGGAATTTGGTGAGGGATTTTACAGCAATGGTTCAAGGATGGGGTTGCTGATAAGGATCAGGGTGTGTGCAAGGCATGCATTCCTTTAATCTGGTCTCAGGTGGTCTCCTGATGAGCTTCTGTGGTTCTCGAGGTTATCAAACTGTGATCTTCTCTCTGGAATAAAGACTGCTTCATCATGTAGCTAACATATTCCATTTGATGGAGGATTTAGTTCTGCAGGGGAGATCAAAGATATTGTTATGTGTATCCCTTGATGTGGAACTAGAACCCAGTCCCAAAGCTGCACTATTGTTTCTTGACTTCTCCTCCCTTGTCTCTGTATCCCCTCCTTTCCCTAATCAGCAACTGTTTGAACCTGCTCTTTGGAACTCAGGGAAGATCTTGGAGGCTGAAGCCTATTTCCTACAAGTTCTTGCTCCCTGATTGGCAAGGGGGAGTTGGTTCTTTGGGACATGAGTCCACCTTCTCCCCAGGATTGCCAGCTTTCCCAATAAAGCTACCTTTCCTTTTACCCAGCACTTGTCTCTCTGTATTGGATTCTTGGGTGATGAACAGCTGAACCTGAGTTCAGTAACAGTCCTTGATATAAGTAGAAGAAAACATTTTCAAGAAATAAAATTTGACAAAGCTTCTGAATGGCTAAAGGAGATAAGGGAAGTTGAGGAGTGAAAGTGATTGAAGGATTTCCAACACACTTGTCTGAGATAACAGCTTGAAACCATTATGAGATTATAATATTTCATATTTAAGATGATTTCATATTGAGTGATGGCAGGAGAACCAAGTGGAAATAGCCACTGGTTAACCATACATAGATTAGGGACTAGAGTGCAGGAGACAAATTTTTGTGTGAGATGTGTAAGATGATAAAAGCAGTGTGGTAAGCTAATATTTAATGATACTATCACTGATGTAGCATATGTCATTTTCAAAGATTCCAGTAGTGAATTATTAACCTATTTTATTTGTTGATTTAACATTTCTGAAAGAGTTAACACTTTAGATTTCACATCTCTAAAAAGTTAATGATTTCTTTTCTTTCAGAAATATTACTTAGACCAATGACTGAATATTCAAGGGAAAAAATAATTTTATGTGAAAAAAATGAAACAACCAACCACCATCATTTAATAAAGTGATTGTGCTATCCAAGACATTATTCTAAGCCTCTTTACCTGTCATATGTCTTTCAATATTCTCAACATTCTTATTAGATGTGCACTTTTTTGATTCCCCTTTTAAATATTAAGAAACTGAAGCATAAGTGAGCTAAGTTTATTGATTATCTAAGGACTATTTATTGAGTTATAACAGTGCACCTCTCACTGAACCTGTACCAGATATGTAGTAATAAATAAGACTGTCAGTGACCCTATTCTTCAGTGATAATAAATTATATGAAGAAAATAAAAGACTGAAAGGATGATATAATAGGAAAAAACTGGATCAACACTTTAATGGTTGGGACAATAACTTGTCCAAAGTCATACAGTTACTTAATGTATATTATGATTTGAACTCAGTTCCATGAGGGTAGAGATTTTAGCTTCTCTTTATCACTGTTGCTTTGCCAGAATATCCTCAACTATTTGATGAATAAAATGAGTAATGGCTAATATTTATTGATGGCATGTCATGCATTGTACCATATCATTTCCATAATATTTTAAAATATTCAGAAGATTATTAATGTTATTCTTGTTTTAAGGATTTTGAATTTGAAGTTTACAACAGTAAAATAAATTGTTCAAGTTTACACTATGATTGTGTAGGGCTTGGTATTTTAAATTGATGTCTCCAAAAGTCCAAAAGTGGGAATATCTCACTAATGCTCATTTGAAGTGAACCTTTTTGTTCCTCATAGGTCTGAAGATATTGCCGTTGTGTGAATCTTGATGGGAGGATGTAGGAAAACGCCAAATTCTTCTCTCCCAGAATCTGGATGCTTACTTAAAATAGCCCCTAGGTCTAGTGACCTGAGGAGAAGAGGAATTTAACAATACTCCTGGAATGCATTAATCTATCAACAGATGAAAAAAGAAATTACAAAACTGTTAAATACCTAAATCTAAAATTGAAACCATTTCATAGCATAGATTAAGAGTAAAAATACCCCCCCTTGATTCAAATGGTATAGCTTAAGGTATAGCACCACATTTTTAATGATTATTGAGTTAGATGATGCCTATGCATTCCCCAGAGAAGATGTAATTTGAATGTTGGGCTCATTCTGGCTCTTGTGATATGGAATAACAATGGATAAATCCTAATCTAATCTGCTTTGGCAATGAAGTTGGAAAAAAATGGACAGAAATTTCATGCTTTGTTTTCTGTATTACAGATATTTTAAATTTTGGCATATTTATAATAAAAATTGATTCTAATATACAACTCTCAAAACCATTATGATTTCGTATCTGATTTATATAAAACTGTGTTTTTAGTTATACTCTGTGATGTAATATATATGGTTTGTTGGCTTAGCAATGATTGCTGTTACATCTTATATAATCCAGGCAAAGTTAGAAAATTTGTTGACAATTCAGCCTCGAGCCAGAAGATGCTCCAGGGCTGGCTGAGGATAAATCACCTTTAAGTGCAAGGATCAGTTGATGGTTTCAAAATGCCTTACTGTCCATAATATCTCGAACACCTCATTAAGCGTGCTGTGAGGACATACTACAAATCTAGCAACACAGGATAGATCAGCATGCTGTTCCACATCAACTTGTACAGAAATTTGGTTTGCTGCAACACTGAAGATATCCACCAGCTGCTTTCTTAGAGGAAATACATCAAAATACTCTTTTGATTTTCTTTTGACTCAAAAATGAAGTTCCCCTTTTCCCATAACACAATGAAAGTATTTATTCTCCACATTCCCAAAATTCTCATAGAGCAGTTACAGTGTAAAAGAATCTAATGCATTCTCTTCAATTTGTATCAGAAGCTAGTTCGCAGATGGCTTCCCTAGCCTGCAACTGTTTCAGCTTCTTACATCGTGCTGGCAACTCTCGAAACTAATTCAATATACATCTATTGAGTTTTTTAAGTGCCACACTCGATGGTTGGCACTGGGAATACAATGGTGAACAAAACCGATTACTATTTCTGTTCTCACGGAGACTCCTTGTCAGGGAAAATATATAGCCAAACTAATTTTTCTATTCACATTAAATTCTTACATACTCACTGCCTACTTTAATTTCTCAAGTGACCTATTGATTTTTATTCAGGTTCTAAGACTCTATATACACAAACATATTCAAGGGTATTGCAAATGAACTAACAAGTTCAAAGTGGCCAATGTAAATAGAATTGAGCAATGATGTGAAAGGTAGGTAGTTAATCTCGTTCATGCAAACATCCAAAGATAAACCAGAATCTTTTTAAAATATGGTGTCAACTTCTCACTTCATTTTACTTGGATAAAAATATAGAGACAAAGACTATTCACTAGCATGCTTATTTATAGTTCTATGATAAGACTAGGCAGGACCAAGGTAATCTATCACCTTATAGTTTATTGCCTGTGATCACTGCACTTTTTATGATTCTCTTCTTTCATGCACACTGATTTCTCTCATACTGCAACTCAGGAACTGTAAATGATGAATGATAGTATTCACAATTAAGCCATTAAGGCAACATAGTCTTATAATAACAAGAAAATATATTATAAAGCAAGTCCAAAGTAAAGAAGTTGTAGAAGTTCATTTTTTAATTCTTTTCTGTGACAATAATACAAAGACCCCATATAGACCTAATTCTAAGCCTATGTTTACCAAAGTCACCATTTACAATGGTTCTTGACTGTAAGTTTCTTTTTATGCCTGGCATCTGCTTCTCAAAGATTTTCAATTATTTAAAAAAATCTTATAGATGCAAAGCGGATTTGTGTTTAATTTCTAAAATTTAAACATAACATTTCCTAATACTTCATAGCTACTTTAAAATATTTTGAGAATCCCATCATATAATTAATTTGGGAAAGAAAGGGAAAAGTGTGTTGTTTTGCTTATTTCATACCTAATATGTGTTTTGTCCATGAGTTTTTACATTTTTCAACAGTTTTTGTCTGGTATTACACTCATAAAGCACCCACTGATTAAGTGATCCACAAGTATTTTATGAGCATCTACTATGAGCTAGTCAATGTTCTGATTTCTGAGAATTGAAATTAAAGTTCTTGATTTCACTATGTGTGTGATGTAAAATAGACAATAAGGATACTATACGACATAGGAAGGACTGAAAGCCATGAGAGTAGGTAGGAGAGGTATTTAACCCACTCTATATATCCCTTTATTTCATACCACTAATTCTAAGCATCAATCCACACCCATCTGATTTGTGCAAAATTTATCAGTCACTTGGCAAAGAGACTATCGTTTGGATAAAGTGTATAGTTTCTGCTCCAATGTATATATTCCAAAATATATATGTTGATATATACATAATATAAACGAATATATATAAATGAGTGTTTATATAAATGAATACACACACACACATATGTACACATAGAGTGAGAGAGAGAGAGAGAGAGAGCTAGAGACTGGATTTAGCCAGATCTTCAGATAAGTTCAATTTTTAGGTTATAATGCTTTTGACCTTCATGGATTTGCCTCTACTGGTTTGTAGTTTTGTCATTTTACCCTTAGATTGCTTTTTTGAGCCATACATACATCAGAATTCATATAAAACTTAAATTTTACAATTTTATTTATTGCAATGACATTTTGAAGGATACTATCTCCCACAACACATAGGTGCTTCTTTTAAAAAAATGCTACAGGGATGGGAGTAGGGAGGTTATTCTCATCAAGCAAGACAATACTTCTAATCCTTTAAAACCAGTGATTTTTAAAAAAAATGCTCATATTTTTTACCATTGCTTTAGGCACCGGGAACTTTAGAATAAAATTATTACTTCACTTTTTCATGAACTTTTTTTCCCCAGTGTTTGTTTTCTTACATATAGCCTTATGTATTTTTTAATGTATTAAAATAGAATACAAATACAAAAATGTATTTTCATATGTATTTTCTCTATTGAGGTTCTATGAATAAATTGGGACATTAACACACAAAATATACATGATATACTGTTTTATTACTTTTTAACATATTCATTTTGACAGTTTCTAGTTTTATTATTGATCAATCTAATTTTTTTCTGACATCATTTACATTTTTAGTTTTACTGTCCTGTTTTTATCATGATGGTATCTGCTAATTCATATTTATGACGTATGACAATATAAATTATTTATTTTTAAGTTTTATATATTTCCATTAAAAGTAATTCGGGGCCTCCTTCCATTCAATCTTATTCTGCTGGCGTGCAGAGTAAATTTTCATGGCACAGGCACAAGTTTAATTCATCAGTTTAATGACAGAGGTACAAAGAGAATATATCTGGTTTAAGGATCTGGAGAAACTTGATGCTTCTTGTCAGTGTGGAATAAAACAGAGAAGGAAACCAGAGCAGCTAAGGATATTTTTTAAAAGGATTTTGTTTTTACCTCATTGAATTCTTTTCACTATTGATTGACTCATGGTCTCAGCATTGTTAGAGCCACTTCACTTCCTTTTGATTTATTTTTACCTGCTCAGCATTTTTCAGTGGCTGTGCAGTATTTCACACTGATAAAGGCTTCTTTATTGGTTGAATCCAGTAATCCTTTGGTAAGAGTGAGGGTTGAAAGTGACAGCTCAGAAAAGAGTATAGACAAGGCATGGATAATGAAAAGAATTCAATTAAAAGGTATGATTCCCATTTTTTCTCACCTGAGTCTATGTGTTTGTGTATGTGTAAATCAATCTTTAGCTTATAAAAACAGTACATTCAGAGGACTTGGGATAACTAGGAAAACAAGAGAAGACATGGTGGAATAGGAGCAGCCATGTATAATAGGAATTTTTTCTCCATTCAAGTTCACTATTAAAATCATTTAGGACATTTGAAAATTTTACCCTATTGATTACTGTTTGATGATTATGTGTTAGTCAGATGTGAGTTCAAGAGCTTCAAATGTTTAAATGATTTCATTATGTCTTGAATTTTGGTGAATCCATTTTTAATATAAGCAAGTTATACTCTACCTTCCCTTTTAAATAATTAACAATAGTCATAGAATCAAGCTCAATGTTCTGTATGCTCTGCTCAAAGAACGTATATGACTTCTCTTAAAATTAAATTACTTTTACTATCTAGTATCCCTTAATATAAGTTAAATTTTGCAATCAATTTGTGCTGCATATGTGAAATGTCACTTGAAGCAGTAAGAATAAAATATTTCACTTTCAGTGACATCAGAGGCATTTTGTAAGATGTTTATACTTGATGACACATATTGTATAATTTACTCTTACAATAGGAAATGTTGAAGAAAAAGGTATTGGTGCACATCTGTACTTGTGCTGAAATGAAAACATATCATTGGCACATTGTTATTAGAAACAGAGAGTGCTACCTTTAACAGTGGCTGGTAAAATATTGGCTCTTCTAACCACAATTTGATACCTTATGATTTGGGAAATATGAGAAGTTACTTTTAACCAGAAATGAAAAAAGGGAACAAATGAATAAATCTATTTATAATGAAGATATTCTTCATAGCTAAGAAAAACAATGATAAGCACACAGAGCAGGTATTTAGAAAGTTCACTAAATCCATGATCTTGAATCAAACTTAAAATTAATTGAAAAAAATTTTAAAGAATGAATAAACCTTTGTTTATAATAATATGCACAATAAATTTTAGCAATTGCTTAGAGATGTTTAGTTGTGGGGTACAACTAAAGTTCTTTGAAAACAGCATATTTCCTATACATTTTACTTCCCAAGCAAAGAACGGAAATTGTTCTTTGATGATATATTGCTAATTTACATGAAAATACAAACTGTAAATTGTCTCTCTCGATTTTGAAAACAACTACCCAACAAGCTCTTATTCGATACAGTTTATAGATAAGATGATCAAAACATTTTTAACTTATGGTATTTTGTAATTTAAGCAACAAATATAACCACACAATTTGTCTTGTTTTGGATTGAATTTGCTTCAAGTTATTACTTAACTTTGATAATGGGATCTGGTGACTGACAAATAGAATGCTCCTGTTTTTGAAGGAATTGCTAAAGTAGAATAGGTGAAGAGCATGTAAAGCTCTAAATCTAAAATAAATTTAACTAGCAAACATTTATTGTGAATAATTTGTTGGAAGCATAAAAAAATCAAAAGAGATGCATTTTCTTCTGTAACGATATATATATATATCTTATTAGTTAAGAATTTTCACCACATGCACATAATATAAATACCTAATAAACAGTAAAAATAAAAGAAAATATACTTGGTAAAGAATAACATAAAACATTCTATCAATAATCAGTTCCAAACTTTTATTTACCTATTTCATCCTGTATGAAGTAAGTCTTCCAGACACTGTTGAAAAGTTATAAGATCCTACATAGTTTTAATATTCATCATGGTTAGTTTCTTGAAAGTTTTTGATCCCAAGCTTCTGACTTCTGAAATCACAGAAATCCATATTGAAGATAAATTCCTAATGTCAAAAAAATAAGTGAGCTACACAAGTGAAACTTCAGGTAAAATAGTAAGTCAAATGCTTTGGTTAACAAAAATAAGATACTTTACTAGAATAAAAAGAGTAGTTATAATCAATCATTAAATAGTGTACTTGGTAGCTTTTAAATACTTGTATGTATGTATATTTAGTTGCTGCTTAAATAAATTAAATTTAAAAATTATAAAGAATGTTTTTAGATACTGTTCTTTTCAACTTTAGAGATAAAAATTGTTTGACATCAGACTGGCTGTATGAGCTCATCTGGAATCAGAGGATTCATGTGTTTGGCCAAAGATTGTATTGTTTTCTTTCTGAAAGGCAGCAGGAACATTTAGAACACATTTTCATGGTCAAACAAAAATTTTGTGCCTGACTCTTTCCACACATTGACTACAAAAGCCCTATCTCCTTGGATTTTAACTTTTTTTCTTTTCTTCTTTTTTTTTGGTAGCTCCTATGTAGTGACAGCCATTCACATTACAGGCAATAACAGTTCATATCAATTTTCTAGGACAAGGGTTATTAACTTTGTAAATTTCCTAATAAAATACACACAGTTTTGCAAATATTTATTTTTTTGACAAGAAGCAATCACTTCATTTTCTAAATTATCAGTGATTCTAATGCAGCTGAAGAACCAGTTTATTTTGGCACAGTTTTGTGTTTGGGGAGGGATGTTGGAATTTGGATGACCCAGGATGAAAAGGTCTCATGTTTACCTAGCAAGTAAGGAAATATGGTAATCAAGTGTGAATAAGATATAAAGTTGCTCAATTCAGTTAAAAATGAAATGGACCCTCTAATGTGACTTAATGAACACTAAAATTTAATTCCACATTTTATTTTCTCTTTCATATTTCACATGTGCAAATCTTATAGAAAAAAATTAAGTCAAGGTAATTATAAAATGATTTACATTTATTTGACAGGGTTGATTTTTAAAAATAAGTGATTATCTCATAACTTTGAAGGCTTATTTACTTTGTTATAAAGCAGAAAGTAACACACCATTGTAAAGCAATTATACTCCAATAAAGATGTTAAAAAAATTAAAAAATAAAATATAAAAAGAATTCTATAGGTATAATTTTCTCTCATATTTAAACAAAGTTCAGTTATATTTTGTTTTATCATTTTCCCAGATAAAATTATGGTCAATTACTGCTTGTTGGTTAAATAATATTTCAATTGTTTTAAAATATACTTGGAAAAACTAATATATGCTAATTATTTTCAACATAGAAACTCCTCATTTGAAATTGTTCATGTCACTTGCATAACATTTACTTAATATAGGTTTGTTGATAGTGAAAGAAAATAAAACATTATTTATTATTTTTATTGCTGGGTTAATGTTCAACCTCAAATATTTTCTTTTATTAAAGACAGAATAAAGTGAATAACCATCTTGATTTTGAAGGTTATATAAAGAAAATTGCAAGCTGCTCCTAGCATTTCGTTCAAATCTGACTTCCCAAATTTAGCTCACGTTTGGGTTCCCAAAATTTAGAATATTTTGCCCTCCATTATCGGTCTAGGTCTAAACTAAATAGAAGTTGGTGTACAGAAAACTTTACGGTACTTTCTATCATAACATTTTTGGCTGAGATTAAGTAGGAGAAACTTGGAACTTCAATGTTTAATTTGAAAGTTTGAATTTTTTTAAACAATTTTTAAACAAAAGATTTTTGAATAAATTCTAATTTATTTTGGGACTCTTTCAAACTTCATTCCTGTAAAGAAGTGTCATTATTTCTTTCATCCAAACTTATGAACCCATCTTTTGTGGAAAGAATCTTGACTTTTAATGAAGGGTAAAAGTGAAAGCTAGAAATTTTAGACACATGCAATATTTTTTTATTGTAAGATTATCAAATAATAAGTTGGGAGACTTCATTGGGGCTAGGATGGGATTTTGTTATTTTTAAATAGATGGTATTTTTCACCTTGTCATGAAACAGAAAGACTAGAAGATTCCACATGTTCTTTCGCTAAATTTGATGATTGTAATTACTCAGAGAGTAGATATTTTCACTGCTGAAGCCTTCATCAGTCAATCTAATTAACATTTTGTATTCCCCTATATGACTGTACAAGACCTCTAAACTTAAAGATGATCCAACTGGCAGTAATAATAAGCTTGTAGAAATTACTCAATACTCAACTTATATTTAAGTGCAAGCAGATATCTTATTGTCCATCATTTAGATAAAAATCCACATAATTCTGAAATACAACTGAAACAATTACACTTTTAAAGTATGATTCTGCTAGAATTCATTACAATATTCTGATTCTTTATCATGTGCTATTCAACTACATGTATTGATATTGGGATGACCTCATTAATTATAGTGACAGAGTAATGGATAAGGGTTGTATTACACTACCATTCATGGCTGTGGAGGAGAGTTAAAGTGTCATTTTCTATCACTTTAACACTGAGTATTAGAATAACATAAGGATTAAAAGCTTAACTCTACTGTAATTGTCACAATTTTTTCTATTAAAGCCTTTCAATCTAAGGAAGAGAATGTTTGGACCTATAACATTTTTGTACAGCAATACACTTGACATGATGAAATCACTGTCTCTGAAGCATCTCTTCTCATGTGACAAGAAGGAAGATGTGTCTATTTAAGATTTAGAGTAGAATTAAACATCCATTCTTGCTGTGGGAAGAAGTTAATCTTATTAGCGTATATAAAAGTTTATTTCCAAATGCAGATATGTAGCAGACTAACATATTTAACCAGATTGGACAATTATGTTGTTATGTCCTAAACCTACATGAACTGTGACTATATAATTAAATAATAATAGCCTTATCTACCTGTTCTATAAGACGTTTGCAAATTGACAAGTACAGTAGTCCCCCTTTATTCATGGGGGATGCCTTCCAAGACCCACAGTAGATGCCTGAAACCACAGGTAGCACTGAACACTCACTATGTGTTTTCCTATACATGCATACCTCTGACTAAAGTTTAATTTATAAATTAGGCACAGTGAGAGATTAACAATACAAACTCATAATAAACTAGAACAATTACAATATACTGTAATGAAAGTTATGTGAATGTGGCCTCTCTCTCAAAATATCTTATTGTACAATGTTAATGCCCTTTCCTTCTTCACTAAGCACTTAGCACTTGGCCATAACTTTTACAGTTTGAGGTAAGACAGCAAAACTAGCACAAGTTTCTTTTTTTCTTTATAACTTCAGGGATAGAAGATTTGTTCTTACCATAGATCTTAGCAACCTTAGCATACATTTTTTTCTTTCCTTAAGTAGAGAACTTCCACGTTTTCACTTAAAGGAAGAACCTTACAACTTCTCTTTGGCATATCTGAGTTGCCAGCTTCTCTACTCTTGCACTTGTGGGCCATTATTAAGTAAAATAAAGGTTACATGTACACAAACACTGTGATACCGGGAAAGTTGATCTAATAACCTAACCCAGAGAGCGATTAAGTGACTAACGGGTGGGGTACTCTGGATAAAGGGATAATTCAAGTCCTGGGTGGGATGAAGCAGGAATGTGATAGATTTCATCAAGCTACACAGAGTGGCAAACAATCTAAAACTAACAAATTGTCTATTTCTTAAATCTTCCATTTAATATTTCTGGACCTCTGCTGACCATGAGTAACTGAAACCACAGAAAGTATAACCATGCATAAGGGTGGACTATTGTAGACAATGGTTTATACAGGTGGATGACTGATGTAAAGTAATTGTTTTAATATTTATTTTTACTAAAAACAATATTTCTCTGATTTTCATTATTTTTAAATTGCATTCTTTGTAAAAATGTAAGGAACATTAATGAGCTACTTTTCAAATTACAAATATTAATGAAATTTTAAATTGGTTTGAAATGTAAACCATAGGTTTTTATAAACCTCTAAGGTAGGAAGTAAGATGTTAAAGATAGTGGTTATTTCTTTTAAATTATCATAGTATTATACATTGATTTTCTAAACTGCTAAAATAATTAAATCTTCAAAAAGTCTGGAAATTTAAGTACAAAGCAATAATATTGGTCCCATTCACACATCTAGAAAGTGTAAAATTAGGAATTAAAACCTAGATATGACTGGCCTAAGTCTGAGCTGTTAGCATAATGCTTGGTACACAGTAGGCCCCAAATAAATGACAAGAGTCATTGTGCTTTCTTTTCCATGTTTGAGTTTTGTTTCCTCAGATACAGAACAGAGATTAGTTAAAAAATGCTTGAAATTGTTTTAGTTAGCCTTCCAAATGTAAGTGTATAATATAATTTAGTTATCATATTAATTCATAGTCAATGGCCCTGGTTTTGTTTAGTTATTCATTCACTTTATTAAACAAATATATTTGTTTTTGTATCTATGGTGTTCCAGGCTCAATAAATGCTTATTGACTTTTAAATTTGAGGTAACATGCACACATACACATACAAACACACACACACACATACATACATATGTGTGTGTGTGTGTATGTATATATATGCCAATCTATCTACCTATCCATCCATCCTTCCTTCTGTAGTTTATGTTCCATTATTAATATTACTTTCTTTTCACCAAATATTCTTCAAAAGCATCACGTTTCAGGACTGAATATTATCCTCTGTATTTCCTTAAAACTCTTCTATAGTGGTGTCCAAATCTCTTCAGATAACAAAATTCTAAAATATCCACCAAAAGGCAATCATAAGCCAAAGGCCTATGTGAGGTAAAAATCTTCATTTGGCCTTTCTCTTTGGAATCATAATCCTTTTTCTCCTCTTATGAAACCTCATATAAAATCCTATAAAGTAAGAAACTAACATAGAAAGATGAGATATTAGTGTGGAGAATAATCCCCAGACAAACTTTTGATCCCAGGTAAACTTCAAAAATTTTGTTGTTTATAATGATGAGAAGACCAGTTAAGAAGAGGTTACATTAATTCATGTGACAAGTATGAAGGACTGAAGTGTAGCAATAGAAATAATAATGGAGTGCTGCTAATTCATACGAAAGAAAAAATAAAATAAAATAAAATAAAAACTTCCTCTCACTGGGGTCTTTAAAAACCCTCCTGCCTTTTTTTCAGTAGAGTTGAGTCAGACTTTAGTTCTGGCGTCTCTCCCCTATTGCAATAGTCTTGAATAAAGTCTTCCTTTCCTGTTTATCTTTGACTGGTGCCATTTTTACTTTGAAAGGCCATGGTACAGATCCTTCCACTGGGGAAGAGTTACCTGGAGTTGGGCTTGTGTTTCCAAGAATTTGTTTATGTGGGCTTCGGACTTGTGCATCTTCATGTATGATGGGGTTAAAAAGGATTATTGGGGACAGAGACCCGAGCTACCAAAGAACAATTCTGTGGAGCAAAATATGGATGATTGCTAAAACAGAACTTGGCCACTGATATCCAAATTCCCCAGACATTTTTGTGGCCAGTATCCTTTGAAGATTAGGGCCAGTTATAGCAGCAATTACAAGGTACAGAGTAAATGGTATATCTTGACAAAACAATAATGTTTCCCCTATAATTACATCCTAGCTTTTAAATTTTGCTTTCTCTGTTTACTTTTTTGCATGCACAACTTGGTCTTTCTCAGTTATGGCATGAATTCTCTTGACTGCTGGTTTGTCTCTCTATTACAGCAATTTTTTGGGGCAATGCTAACGCTTGCCAACTCAGGCCTATGGAATTCTATCCCTTACACCAATACTTTGGCATAAAGGGGCTGGAGAGATCAGGAAGAGCTTTCCTGAATTAGGCTCTGTATGTGTTACCTGTCATTGAATAACAAATTACAACAAATTTCTTGGCTTAAATGAACACATGTTTATCTCATAGTTTCTGTGGTTAGTAATCTAGACATGTGTTAGTTGGGTCTGCATCTTTAAGTTCTCTCACAAAGATGAAACCAATGGTTAACCAGGGCTGAGGTCTCATTTGAATGGTAGACTGAAAAAGAAGAGTTGTCAAGCTCACATTGTTGTAGACAAAATTACAATTCCTCAAGGACCACTGGAACAAGAGCCTCTGTTTCTAGTAGGCTTTTGGCTGGGGGATACCCTCAGTTCCTTGCCATTTGGGCCTCCCCAACATGGTGACTTACTTCATCAATGACAGTAAGCAAGTGAGTTTGCTAGCAAAAGGAGAGTCATTATATTATGTAACCCAATGACAGAAATGACATGCCTTCACTTTATTAGTTAGGAACACCAGGGGATTCAACCAGGATCTGAATACTAGGAAGCAAAGCCATATGGGAGCCATCCTAGTAGCTGCCTACTACAGACCCAATGGTAGTTGATACAGCATTAGAGGATTCCTTTCAGTTCCTAACATATTATATTTTATTCCTTTGTCATATCCATGAAATTACAGTGGGATGAAGAGGTGAACTTTTGGGTGCAGATGGTTAAATGTTATTTATGGGAAACACGAGAGTAGTTGGAGACAACAATCTAATATTTTTCAGGCTGTAATCAGTAAAGTTAAAGAAATTTCCTTATAGAAAGGACTGCCACTTATTTCTTGTATGATGTGTATTGTGTGTACTGGTGATTGAGGAACTACTGATTAAAGAAACAAAATGTGAAAAAACAAAAAAGAAAGGACTGCCACTTATTTCTGAGATTGTTGAACAACAAATCAATTTTAATCCATTAAATTACCTTGATTAAACTTATCATGGCCTGGAGACAATAACACATTAACTTTAAAAAAGGCAACATTTTCCTCCCATGGTTCGCAATGTATGGCAAGAGAGTAGCTTCAGATTTAAAGCTCTCAAAGAAATGGCAATATTTCTTACAATATCTTTAATATGTAATATTGTAATAGTTTCTTTGTCATTATAATTATGATAATATTACCTAATTCATAGGATTGTTGTGAGGAAAAAGTGACAGACTATAATATACTAAAATTCTAGATAGATGTACTGATGTTAATATTGCCATTAGCTACCATTTTTGTTGAAAAGGTATATTAAGGCAAGGACAGGAGGATGGTGTGTGGATAAATACAGGCAAACTAATCCAAATGTTAAATTTTATCTTCAAGTCATCTAGCTATATGTTTTGAGAGGTATCTGGCATTTTGTTTTTATTCAGGTATAATAGGCTGACAGATCAGGGAACAATTGTCATTGAAAAGATAATTTTTACTCACAATTCCCAGGAGGAGGGGGTGTGCCACCCCACACAGGGCCACATGGGGAAGCACCAGTGTTGGTCATGAGGCAAAAGGAGTGAAGGGAAAGCATAGACAGGAGTCTTCTTTGTAGTTTTTGCCAGAAGGAATAGATGAGGGTGAGCAGGCTTAGAGTTGGATAGTTTAAGTAATGCCAACAGACTCTGGGCTACTGGGATTGTCACTACGTGTCCAGTACCTGGCTTTGGTTGATTAGGAGCAGGGATGTAGTGTTCCCCACTGCCTGACCCTGATAAAAGGAGGCAGGTGGGGGTATGGACTCAGGATTAGTTGGTTTGCATATCAAAGACTTACAAGCAAATTGTTTGCTATCTCTACAAATTCACTAACTCTGGGAGGTTAAGTCCCTCCCTGGATGTGTAGGCCCTAAGATATCAAGGCATCATAAAATACAGAAAATAACAAAACATGATTACTATACTTTACCATTCATCTGCTGTCTGCCAAAATTTGGTGGTCCAATATTAATGCTATAATGTAAAGGATTTACCTTTAGTTGATCAGAACAGCAAAGTGATTTAAAACGTGAAAGTTCAACTGCCTGGGTTTGAATGCTAGTTTCACCACTTGTTAGCCCCATATGATCATCTCTAAAAGTCAATGTTCCTGTTTGTATAAGGGGAACAATAATAGCTCTTACTTGATATATTTGTTTTAACATTAAATATGGTAATGTGCCTAAACTAATTAGCCCAGTATCTGATACATAGTGAGTTTTCAGTAGATATTAGTTATTATCATTATTATCATCATTAATAACATTGTAATTTCCAAGTCCCAGAAATGCTGTTTAAGCCTTTCCACATCTTTATGTTCCTATCATGTTTCAGAACAAGACAAGTATAAAGGAGAATGAGATTTGACTTGAAAAAAATCAAAGAGGAAAAGTAAAGACAGTAAATAAAATGGTATTATAAGAAGGGATGTGATCAGGAGGGAGAGGAAGAGGACAGAAATTAGATGAGATGAATGTGAATGGCCACCTTTGTTTGGGACCTCTCCACCCTCCATGCCTATGCATCTTCTCCCCTAAATAGTTTGGGACCCAGCTACACATCACAACATCTCAATCATATCTGTATGTTTCCTTCCATAGTGTATGAATCCCATAGATTCTGAGCTCCTTCAGGATAATCCAGGCTCAGGGCAGGTGTGAAAATCAGAATAATCATACTCTGCATCTCTAATTAGCATCAATAACAGTATCAATAATAGCACCAAAACAGAGTATCAATAACTGTGTTAAAGGCAGAAGAAAATGTGTTGAAGCAGGAAATGTCATAAAATGTGGAAATGCTCTGTTCTGGTGATAGCTAAGACTTAGTTTATATATAAGACTCAGTTTTTTGTGTTTTGTTTTTCAATGGGTTTAGTAAATCTGGTGAAGGCATTTTGTTATTTTTTTTTTCCTCTGCAGTTTCCACTTTCTCAGGATGAGCAGAGTTGCAGATTCCTTAAGCTTCTGCACCTAGAATGCCAAGAGCATTATGATCAATTTGCCAGTTGGTTTCCACTGAAACTATTAGAAATTAGAAGACTTAGTCCCCTATTTTCACTACTCTCGTGCGTACATTTTTAGGTAAACAAGCATTAGGACCTTTTGCCCTTAAACTTCTGCTTTCCTTCCCCTATCACTTCAAGCCATTTTAAACATTCTTAACACTTAAACACACATTCCCTCTAACAGAGACCTACACACTGCCTTCTGCTTTATTTCCTTTATAATCGCTTTTTTATTTTCTCCTGGCTGTCCCAGTGCCCCATCCCCGGCTAGGTTGTGTTGTGAGTGAGGTGTGCGTTTAGAGGGATGGAAAAGAGAACTGTGACCGCCTGCTGGATGGACTTTTTACCTGCTGCTCTTCTGATTATTTGTGCTGGGATGAGGCAGCTCTTAAAAAGAGCTAGGATTAAGGCTGCTCAGGGGGAAACTGAACTGGGTATCAAGAGAACACAGGACAGAATCGATGAATTACCGACTTACTTACCTCACCTCAGCAGCATATTTAGAAACCCCAGTCTTTCCAAATTTATCATATCTGACAAGTCTCTCTCTGTATCTATCACAGTAGAAGAAGAAGAGAGGGCCAAATGAAATTTCTCATCCTAGAGATAGTGTTTTCTTCATGGGCTTTCTATAATATATTTGTTGACAGCCTCCTGTTGTGCAATTTCCTCTCACTCCAAAGATATTTCTTAGATCAAATCCAAGGTTATTATTTAGGAAAAGAAAAAAAACACATTTTTTTTTTAGAAAAATGGAGAATTCCTTCATCACTGTCCCGGTTCTATTTCTGGTCGTGGGATAATAAAAAGGCTGGGCAAGGGGAGAAGGGCAGTAAGAGGTGGCAGGTGGACTTGGGTCAGAGTGGACAGCAGATGTAGCGTTGGAGAGCGAGCCCATGGCGAGGGCAGGCTCCACCTCCTCTTTCTTGCTTTCTCTTCAAGGCTTAAAAGACATTCTTTTAGTTTTTCAGATAGTAATCTATTTAAGCCACTTAATAATTTTATGAGATAGATGCTATTTTTAGTCCTTTTTACAGATGAGCAACCTGATATTTATCAACTTTAAGTACCTTGTCCAACATACTTCCAAAGTTATTGAGGTGAATCTTTAATGAGTATTCCCAGTAGTTAAAAACTGCCAAAGTGAATGTTATTGGATACTATCTACCAAATATTGATATTTAGTAAGTAGTTGGATACATGTATCTCGGTTTCAAAGGAAATGTTTGGGCTACAAATATAAATTTAGGAGCCAGTCATGGAACAGAATGAGAGCACTTATGAATTAATATAGGTAGAAAATAAAGAGATTATATCTAGAGACAATATTGCCCTTGTGTCAAGAGGTTGCTTTTGAATTCTGACTCTATTTCTTAACCATTAGAATAAACTTGGATATGATACATACTACTCTAAAAATTAAATTGTGAGAGGCAGCATATTAAAAGTGTTAAGAACATAGATTTCCAGCTCTGCCACTGTATGAAGGTAAACAAATTATTTAAATTTTCTAAGTATCATTTTTCCTCATCCACAAAATGGAAAAAGTAATTATAGCTACTTCAGAGGGTTATTTTGAATTTTTATAGAAATTAATGTTTAGTGAATTTATGCTATTTATTAAGTCCCTGTAAATTCTAATATTTTTCTTTTCTCTAAAATGTAATTGGTAAGAGTACTTACCACATACCCTTAAGAAATAAATGAAATAAAGCATATATAAGTACTAAATACATATTAATTCATTTTTTTTTTTTTTTTTTTTGAGTCATGGTTTTATTGCTGGGTTTCAGGGAAAGGGCTCAAATGCGCCCAATCTCCCTCAGCTTGGCCACCAGGTCCTCTGTTGTCTCCACCTTGACACCGGCCGTGTGCTGGGGTGGGTCTTCCAAGATAATCACAGAGAACTTGGAGGTCAGGTCCACGCCCAGGTCCCCAGCCTTGATCACCTCGATCTTCTTCTTGGCTTTCATGATGTTGGGCAACGTATCGTAGTGGGGCTCATTGAGCTGCCGGTGAGCAGTCACCACGTCAGGCAGCTTCAGGAGCAGGGTCTCCAGGCCTCCATCAATCTCCTGCTCCCCTTTCACCTTGTCCCCTTCCAGCGTCACCTGGGAGGCGAATGTGCCCTGTGGCCAGTCCAGAAATCCGGCTGTCATCTGCCCTGTCTGGTTACAATTATCATCGATGGCCTGCTTGCCCGGGTCCACCTTCTCCTTCTCTGCCAGTTTGGCCAGGACCCAGGCCACCTGCAGGGGCCCCAGGAGATCTGCCTCTGCAGCCAGCACCTCCACGTGTATGCCTCGGTCTGCACCCATGGCCAGAGCTGTGCGGATGGTCTCCTGGCACTGGGCAGGCCCGCAGCTGACGGCAACGACTTCCTTTACCAGCTTTTTCTCCTTGAGCCGCACAGCCTCCTCCACGGCGATCTAGCAGAAGGGGTTCATGGAGCGCTTCACGCAGTCTGACCGCACCTGTCCTGTCGGGCTTCACCAGGATCTGCTCAGCCGGAAGGGGAACTGGCAGGGTCAGGGGGAAGCAGGCGAGAAGGCGGGGGTGGGGGTAGGCGGTGGCCGAGACACCAAGCCTCGCCCAGGCTGGATGGGGGCCACAGGGATGTGGAAAGGAGCAGGACCTTGTCCATGGTCCCACAGCTTCAGGGACAGAGAGGGTTAGAATTCACAGGTGGGTGGAGGCCACCTTCGCACTCAGACATTCACTGAGCACCAGGGACATCTGACATGCTTGTCCTACTCTGTGGCTGCTCCTTGGGCCTGAAAGAGTGTTTCACAAATTTTTCTTTACCATAACCCGTAGCGAGAGGTACATTTTACAATGGTCCCAAGTGTATTATAAATGCACACATACATTTATATATAAACATAAATACCACAGCAATGGGAGGTTCAGTGATGGATTCTAACCCTTCCATTATACACCTTACCCTGACATTTTCTATTCTTTTTTAAATAATTAATTAATTAACTAATTAATTAATTTTTAACATCTTTATTGGAGTATAATTACTTTACATTCTGTTAGTTTCTGCTATATAACTAAATGAATCAGCTATATGTATACGTATATCCCCATATCCCTTCCCTCTTGCATCTCACTCCCTCCCACCCTCCCTATCCCACCCCTCTAGATGGTCACAAAGCACCCAGCTGATCTCCCTGTGCTATGCAACTACTTCCCACTAGCTATCTATTTTACATTTGATAGTGTATATATGTCCAAGCCAATTTCTCACTTCGTCCCAGCTTACCCTACCTCCTCCCTGTGTCCTTAAGTCCATTCTCTATGTCTGCGTCTTTATTCCTGTCCTGACCTTAGGTTCTTCAGAACCACTTTTTTTTTAGATTACATATGTATGTGTTAACATACAGTATTTGTTTTTCTCTTTCTGACTTACTTCACTCTGTATGACATATTCTAGGTCCATCCACCTCACTACAAATAATTCAATTTTGTTTCTTACTATAGCTGAGTAATATTCCATTGTACATATGTGCCACATCTTCTTTATCCATACATCTGTCGAAGGTCACTTAGGTTGCTTCCATGTCCTGGCAAATGTAAATAGTGCTGCAATGAACACTGTGGTACATGACTCTGTTTGAGTTACGGTTTTCTCAGGGTATATGCCCAGTAGCAGGATTGCTGGGTCATATGGTAGTTCTATATTTGGTTTTTTAAGGAACCTCCATACTGTTCTCCATAATGGCTGTATCAATTTAAATTCCCACCAAGAGTGCAAGAGGGTTCCCTTTTCTCCACACACTATCCAGCATTTATTGTTTGTAGATTTTTTGATGGTGGTCATTCTAACCTGTGTGAGGTGATACCTCATTGTAGGTTTTTTTTTTTTTTTTTAAACCGGGAGAAGGGATTTTATTTTTTTAATAATTATTTATTTTTGGCTGTGTTGGGTCTTCGTTTCTGTGTGAGGGCTTTCTCTAGTTGCAGCAAGCGGGGGCCACTCTTCATCGTGGTGCGTGGGCCTCTCACTATCACGGCCTGTCTTGCTGCGGAGCACAGGCTCCAGACGCGCAGGCTCAGTAGTTGTGGCTCACGGGCCCAGTTGCTCTGCAGCATATTGGATCTTCCCAGACCAGGGCTCGAACCCATGTCCCCTGCATTGGCAGGCAGATTCTCAACCACTGCGCCACCAGGGAAGCCCCTCATTGTAGTTTTGATTTGCATTTCTCTAATGATTAGTGATGTTGAGCATCCTTTCATGTGTTTGTTGGCAATCTGAATATCTCCTTTAGAGAAATGTCTGTTTAGTTCTTCTGCCCATTTTTGGATTGGGTTGTTTGTTTTTCAATATTGAGCTGCATGAGCTGCTTGTATATTTTGGAGATTAATCCTTTGTCAGTTGCTTCATTTGCAAATATTGTCTCCCATTCTGAGGGTTGTCTTTTCATCTTGTTTATGGTTTCCTTTGATGTGCAAAAGCTTTTAAGTTTTATTAGGTCCCGTTTGTTTATTTTTGCTTTTATTTCCATTTCTCTAGGAGGTGGGTCAAAAAGGATTTTACTGTGATTTATATCATAGACTGTTCTGCCTATGTTTTCCTCTAAGAGTTTGATAGTGTCTGGCCTTACATTTAGGTCTTTAATCCATTTTGAGTTTATTTTTTTGTATGGTGATAGGGAGTGGTCTAATTTCATTCTTTTACATGTAGCTGACCAGTTTTCCCAGCACCATTATTGAAAAGGCTGTCTTTTCTCCATTATATATTCTTGCCTCCTTTATCAAAAATAAGGTGACCATATGTGTGTGGGTTTATCTCTACACTTTCTATCCTGTTCCATTGATCTATATTTCTGATTCTGTGCCAGTACCATGCTGTCTTGATTACTGTAGCTTTGTAGTATAGTCTGAAGTCAGTAAGGCTGATTCCTCCAGCTCCATTTTTCTCTCTCAAGATGGCTTTGGCTATTCGGGGTCTTTTATTTTTCCATACAAATTGTGAAATTTTTTGTTCTAGTTCTGTGAAAAATGACATTGGTAGTTTGCTAGAGATTGCATTGAATCTGTAGATTGCTTTGGGTAGTATAGTCATTTTCAAAATGCTGATTTTTTTCCAATCCAAGAACATGGACTATCTCTCCATAGGTTTGTATCATCTTTAATTTCTTTCATCAGTGTCTTATGGTTTTCGGCATACAGGTCTTTTGTCTCCCTAGGTAGGTTTATTCCTAGGTATTTTATTCTTTTTGTTGCAGTGGTAAATGGGAGTGTTTCCTTAATTTCTCTTTCAGATTTTTCATCATTGGTGTATATGAATGCAAGAGATTTCTGTGCATTAATTTTGTATCCTGCCACTTTACCAAATTCATTGATTAACTCTAGTTGTTTTCTGGTAACATCTTTAGGATTCTCTATGTATAGTACATGTATCTGCAAACAGTGAAAGTTTTATTTCTTCTTTTCTGATTTAGATTCCTTTTAGTTCTTTTTCTTCTCTGATTATTGTGGATAAATCTTCCAAAACTGTGTTGAATTATAGTGGTGAGATTGGGCAACCTTGTCTTGTTTCTGATCTTAGTGGAAATGGTTTCATTTTTTCATCATTGGGAACGATGTTGGCTGTGGGTTTGTCATATATGGCCTTTATTATGTTGAGGTAAGTTCCCTGTATGCCTAATTTCTGGACAGTTTTTATCAAAAATGTGTGTTATATTTTGTCAAAAGCTTTTTCTGCATCTATTGAAGTGATCATATGGTTGTTATCCTTCAATTTGTTAATATGGCGTATCACATTGATTGATTTGCATATATTGAAGAATCCTTGCATTCCTGGGATAAATCCCACATGATCATGGTGTATGATCCTTTTAATGTGCTGCTGGATTCTGTTTGCTAGTATTTTGTTGAGGATTTTTGCATCTATATTCATCAGTGATATTCGCCTGTAGTTTTCTTTTTTTGTTACATCTTTGTCTTGTGTTGGTATTAGGGTGATGGTGGCCTTGTAATATGAGTTTGGGAGTGTTCCTCCCTCTGCTCTATTTTGGAAGAGTTTGAGAAGAGTAGGTGTTAGCTGTTCCCTAAATGTTTCATAGAATTCACCTGTGAAACCATCTGGTCCTGGGCTTTAGTTTGTTGGAAGATTTTTAATCACAGTTTCAATTTCAGTGCTAGTGATTGATCTGTTTATATTTTCTATTTCTTCCTGGTTCAGTCTCGGCAGTTTGTGCATTTCTAAGAATCTGTCCATTTCTTCCAGGTTGTCCAATTTATTGGCATATAGTTGCTTGTAGTAATCTCTCATGATCCTTTGTATTTCTGTAGTGTCAGTTGTTACTTCTCCTTTTTCATTTCTAATTCTATTGATTTGAGTTCTCCCTTTTTTTCTTGATGAGTCTGGCTAAAGATTTATCAATTTTGTTTATCTTCTCAAAGAACCAGATTTTAGTTTTGTTTATCTTTTCTATTGTTTTCTTCATTTCTTTTTCGGTTATTTCTCATCTGATCTTTATGATTTCTTCTGCTAACTTTGGTGCTTTTTTGTTCTTCTTTCTCTATTTGCTTTAGGTGTAAGTTTAGGTTGTTTATTTGATATTTTTCTTGTTTCTTGAGGTAGGATTCTATTGCAATAAACTTGCCTCTTAGAACTGCTTTTGCTGCATCCCATAGGTTTTAGGTCATCGTGTTTTTATTGTCATTTGTCTCTAGGTATTTTTTGATTTCCTCTTTGATTTCTTCAGTGACTTCTTGGGTATTTAGTAGCATATTGTTTAGCCTCCCTGTGTTTGTCATTTTTACAGATTTTTTCTTGTAATTGATATGTAGTCTCATAGTGCTGTGGTCAGAAAAGATATTTGATATGATTTCAATTTTCTTAAATTTACCAATGCTTGATCTGTGACCCAAGATATGATCTATCCTGGAGAATGTTCCATGAGCACTTGAGAAGAAAGTGTATTCTGTTGTTTTTGGATGGAATGTCCTATAAATATCAGTTAAGCCCATCTTGTTTAATGTATCATTTAAAGCTTGTGTTTCCTTATTTATTTTCATTTTGGATGATCTGTCCCTTGGTGAAAGTGGGGTCTTTAAGTCCCCTACTATGATTGTGTTACTGATTTCCCCGTTTATGGCTGTTAGTATTTGCCTTATGTATTGAGGTGCTCCTATATTGGGTGCATAAATATTTACAATTGTTATATCTTCTTCTTGGATTGGTCCCTTGATCATTATGTAGTGTCCTGCTTTGTCTCTTGTAATAATCTTTATTTTAAAGTCTATTTTGTGTGATATGAGAATTGCTACTCCAGTTTTCTTTTGATTTCTATTTGCATGGAATATCTTTTTCCATCCCCTCACTTTCAGTCTGTAGGTCTGAAGTGGGTCTTTTTTAGACAGCGTATATACAGGTCTTGTTTGTGTATACATTCAGCCAGTCTATATCTTTTGGTTGGAGCATTTAATCCATTTACATTTAAGGTATTTATCGATATATATGTTCCTATTACCATATTCTTAATTGTTTTGGGTTTTTTTTGTAGGTCGTTTCCTTCTCTCATGTTTTCTGCTTAGAGAAATTCCTTTAGCATTTTACTGTAATGCTGATTTGGTGATGCTGAATTCTCTTAGCTTTTGCTTGTCTCTAAAGCTTTCAATTTCTCTGTCAGATCTGGATGATATCCTTGCTGAGTAGAGTAATCTTAGTTGTAAATGTTTCCCTTTCATCACTTTAAATATGTCCTGCCACTTCCTTATGGCTTGCTGAACTTCCTTCAGAGTTTCTGCTGAAAGATCAGCTGTTAACGTTATGGGGATTCCCTTGTATGTTGTTTGTTGCTTTTCCCTTGCTGCTTTCAATATTTTTTCTTTGTATTTTTGATAATTTGATTAATATGTGTCTGGGAATGTTTCTCATTGGATTTATCCTCTATGTGACTCTGTGCTTCCTGGACTTGATTGACTATTTCCTTTCCCATATTAGGGAAGTTTTCAACTATAATCTCTTCAAATATTTTCTCTGTCCCTTTCTTTTTCTCTTCTTCTTCTGGGACCCATATAATTCGAATGTTGGTGTGTTTAATGTCCCATAGGTCTCTGAGACTGTCCTCATTTTTTTTCATTCTTTTTTCTTTATTCTGCTCTGTGGTAATTGTTTCCATTATCTTATCTTCCAGGTCACCTATCCATTCTTCTGATTCAGTTATTCTGCTCTTGATTCCTTCTAGTGAATTTTTAATTTCATTTACTGTGGTGTTCATGATTGTTTGTTTGCTCTTTAGTTCTTCTAGGTCCTTATTAAACGTTTCTTGTATTTTCTCCATTCTACTTCCAAGATTTTGGATCATCTTTACTATCATTACTCTTAATTATTTTTCAGGTAGACTGCTTATTTCCTCTTCATTTGTTTGGTCTGGTAGGTTTTTATCTGGCTCATTCATGTGCTGCATATTTCTCTGTCTTCACAAATTTATTTAACTTACTGTGCTTGGAGTCTCCTTTTCTCAGGCTGCAGGTTCATTGTTCATGTTGTTTTTGGTGTCTGCCCCCAGTGGGTAAGGTTGGTTCAGTGGGTCATGTAGGCTTCCTGGTGGAGGGGACTGGTGCCTGTGTTCTGATGGATGAGGCTGTATCTTGTCTTTCTGGTGGGCAGGACCACTTCAAGTGGTGTGTTTTGAGGTGTCTGTGAACTTATTATGATTTTAGGCAGCCTTTTTGCTAATGTTTGGTTTTCTGTTCCTGTCTTGCTAGTTGTTTCACATGGGGTGTCCAGCACTGGATCTTGCTGGTCTTTGAGTGGAGCTGGATCTTTGCATTGAGATGGAGATCTCTGGCCGAGCTCTCACCAATTGATATTAAAAGGGGCCGGGAGGTCTCTGGTGGACCAATATCCTGAGCTCTGCTCTCCCACCTCAGAGGTTCAGGCCTTACAGCCGGCTGGAGCACCAAGCCCCTGTCAGCCACACAGCCTTAGTAAGCTGAGACACCAAGGAGGGAGTAGGAAAAATAGTGTCAGATACTTTCCTCACCAATTCTTTGATACTTATTTGGGGAAAAAAAAGACAAAAATATAAATAAAACATTATGCACGATACATTGAAGGAAGCCTGTTCCTGTGTGGGGCCCTAGATCTTATGCATCATTAGCTTCATTGTCCATCAGCCTCTGGGAGATAGCCAAGTAGAAGACAGGATTGAGAGTCCTTTGGCACAGGACACAGCAATTACAGGCACTGTGGTGCCCGACAGAGGGAGGAACAAGAGAGGCAGCTGCTGAGGAGAGCTGGAATCAGACCATGTATAAATTTATAATCCATGACAAGGAATCTTCATGGCAAAGTCGATGACCCTCTTGAAAGCCATAATCACACTCAGCTCTACCATCTTCCTGCTGCAGCAACCCTATTAACTTGTTTTTAATAAAATATTTTATATGGTGATTACTATGCCATGCATAACCAGATACATTCTTAATTTACTACATTCTTTTACATAAACAAGCATAGTCATAGTTTTGTGTAAATGAATATTTAATTCTTCCTTCGCTTCAAGATTTATCCTTTTGATAACTCCTGAAAGGCATAAACAAGTGGCTCAAAAACAAAACTGACATTTTAAATATCCTTTGACCTTACCATGAACTTCAGTATATGTTTATTCTCTTGATTCTTTCAATTGAATCACTTCAGATATTTAAATGAAGTTTGTTTTAGTTGATGCATAATTCATTGAAAACATCCAATGTATGATGACATATTGAATTTAAAAGATTTTAGACCTTTCACTTTTCCTTTTATGTCTAATGTTTGCTTTAATAAATATTCTACCTTTTTCCATAAATAATAAGTGATCTCCATTTCCAGTTTACAGATTTGGCTGGATTAAATGCCATCTTCTACAGTCTTATATTTGGTAGTTTTGAAAACCTTTTTCCAAATTGGATAAATTTTTAACTTCAAAACACTTTTGAAAAACTTCTCTTCAATGTCATTTTCAGTGTGTTTCCAGTGGGTGTATTTTTTTGTTTGTTTTTTGAAAGGATTTACACAGGAAGGATTTTTTTATCCTGTGACTGAAGTCGTTAGCCTTGATGGCTCTTGCTGGACTCATTACCACAGAACAATGTCTCTTTACAACTGATGAGAGAAGCTAATTTATTTGTCTAGAGACATCTATGAGTTTTCATTACTTAATACTCATCAAAATGCATACTCTCTAAGTAAAAGTCCAGGAAATTTGATTTTATTCCTAAATAGATAACACTGTAATCAAAGGTTGCCAAGAAATTCCTAGGAGGTTTTCAAAGAAACACCTTGAAGTAACCAGCTCCTTGGATTTAGCCACGGAGAGCATAATTTCTGTGCAACTTGGTAAACAACTCCTTGGATTTATCCCACAGAGAGCATAATTTCTGTGCAACTTGAAAAGTGTGAGCACTTCTACTCTTCCCCAGGCATGATTATTAGTGCAGGGATTGCTACCAGAAGGATATAGGATGCCAGAGGGGAACTGAGAATACGTGAAATCTAGAGAAGAGGAAACTGTGTTTACATCTAGGTCTTCCTTGCCTGAGTTAAGGGGCACATTTAATTCTACAAAACTATGAAATATTTCTGAGTAACAGAGAGCTTTTGGATTCAAGACTTAAGCTCTTCCAAATTCTCTGGTATGGTGGTCATAGTACTCCACAGAGAGAACTGATAGAGCGGAATTACATTTGTCTTCAAGACACCATATCTAGAATTTCTCCCCAAATTAACTTATGAAAATGTAATTAATAAATGGGCTATGAAAGTTAATGATAGAACATTAGAACAAAAAGAATGAGAAAAGACGTTTAGAATAATGGCAAATAATATTGGATAGGTACTTATGAGTTCTCTTGATGCCAACACTTGGAGAGATATCAAGTATGATGAACATAAGTATTGGAGAAAGAAACCTTTACTTTATTTTTGACTCTGCCATTAAGCTAGCTGTGTAACACATTTAAATTTTGTTCCATGGTGGTTTACCTAAAATCAAGATGATAATTCAGTGTTATTCCAAATGTACTCCTTAACATTTTATTTATTTTTTTTAAATTGAAGTATAGTTGCTTTACAATGTTGTGTTAGTTTCTGCTGTACAGCAAAGTGATTCAGCCATACATATACATATATCTCCTCTTCCTTTTATTTCTTTCCCATTTTGGTCACCACAGAACATTGAGTAGAGTTCCCTCTTCCATAGAGTCTATTCTCATTAGTTATCTATTTTATACATAATAGTGTATATATATCAACCCCAATCTCCCAATCCTCCCCCCTTTGGTAGTCATACATTTGTTCTCTATATCTTTGTCTCTATTTCTGCTTTGCAAATAAGTTCATCTGCACCATTTTTCTAGATTCCACATATATACATTAATATATGATTTTTTTTTTTCTCTTTCTGACTTACTTCACTTTGTATGACACATTCCAGGTCCATCCACGTCTCTACAAATGACCCAATTTCGTTCCTTTTTATGGCTGAATAATATTCCATTGTATATATGTACCACAAGTTCTTTATCCATTCCTCTCTTGATGGACATTTAGGTGGTTTTCAGGTCCTGGCTATTGTAAAAAGTACTGCAATGAACGTTGGAGTGCATGTATCTTTTGCAGTTATGGTTTTCTCAGGGTGTATGCCCAATAGTGGGATTTCTGGGTCATATGGTAGTTCTATTTTTAGTTTTTTAAGGAACCTCCATACTGTTCTCTATAGTGGCTGTATCAGTTTACATTCCCACTAACACCGTAAGAGGGTTCCGTTTTCTCCACAGCCTCTCCATCATTTATTGTTTACAGCTTATTTTGATGATGGCCATTCTGACCAGTGTGAGGTGATACCTCATTGTAGTTTTAATGTGCATTTCTCTAATAACTAGTGATGTTCAGTGTCTTTTCATGTGTTTGTTGGCCATCTGTATGTTTTCTTTGGAGAAATGTCTATTTAGGTCTTCTGCCCATTTTTTGATTGGATTGCTGTTTTTTTGATATTGAGCTGCATGAGCTGTTTGTATATTTTAGAGATTAAACCTTGTCAGTTGCTTTATTTGCAAATATTTTCTCCCATTCTGAGGGTTTTCTTTTCATCTTGTTTATGGTTTCCTTTGATGTGCAAAAGCTTTTATGTTTTATTAGGTCCCGTTTGTTTATTTTTGCTTTTATTTCCATTTCTCTTGGAGGTGGGTCAAAAAGCATCTTGCTGTGATTTATGTCATAGAGTGTTCTGCCTATGTTTTCCTCTAAGAGTTTGATAGTGTCTGGCCTTACATTTAGGTCTTTAATCCATTTTGAGTTTATTTTTGTGTATGAATTTTTCTAGTTTCTAATTTAATTGAGTGGTGGCTAGAAAAAATTCAAGACATATGTTATGACCCCTTTGTGTGGTCAGTTTTCACAGACGTTCTTTATGTGGGTAAAATAATATCTGTTACATTGTTGCTTATGATAATTTTTTCATGTTGCTCTTCATATTGTTCCTATTAATTTTGTTTAAGCTATTAGTTACTGAGAAAGTTCTTGATTGACAAAACCAATACTCAACCAAACTAATACAGACTTCTCTGTTATCATCAAATTTTCTAACTTGTGATCTCACTACCAAAATGTTTTGTTTCATTTTATATTTAGCCAGACTGATATTGTTCATATTAGAACATGAGCACCTATGACATAAGAAATGTAATTATATGATTAGTTTTAAAAGCAACTTACAGAGCACTTCATGAAGATAAAAGGTTTATCATTTTTGCTTAATTCTTCTCTGCTGATCTTTCCTTAGTTGACAATTTCTTATGATTCAGGTAGCTCCTGAAATGGCAACACCTCAGATCATTTTTCTGACTGCCCAGTGTAATAATTATTCATTATATATATATATTTATATACATAAATATGAGTATTAAATAAACTTCATAGTGTTTGGTAAAATTTTGTTGAATGAATAATGCTAAATGATATTTATGAAGCTTTTCTGAATCCAATTTTCTTCCAGTAATACTTGAAAAATTGAAGAGGAGAATGTGGTTATATAATAATCCCTGATTCATCATCACCATATCTTTTTTTCTTTTCTGCATTTCTATTTCTTCCTTTCATTTTGCACTCTGTTTCTTTACCCTTTTTCCCCATTTCTTTCTTCTCTTCTCCTTTCTCCCATTTCTATGTAGATAGTGAATTTTTCTGAGTCTGGCTTAATAAACTCTTTGTTCTTTCTAATGCTTAGAAGTCAGTGGACTTTGCAGAGGAGGAAATTAAAATGGCAGCCTCAGTAGCTCAGGGTTAGATATTAACGCTCATACTTATGAGTAGACACTAGAGATGCAAATGATGCTGTTGCATTTTTCTGAGAGTTTCAGTGTGGAGCTTTTATTGTTTTGTTATTATGAAGATAAGTCATCATGGGGATCAACCTACACTTTGTATTCACTTTAATAAGTTTCTTTATTGTTGCTCAGAAATGTGCATCAGCATAGATTGTAAGCTACTGCTTCCTTAATCTTCCATTCAGGAAATGAGTGTGCCTAAATGAAATATTAATACCCTTTCCTTTCAGCTTTTAAGATACGACCTATTTTATCCATTGTTTCCTCCTTATTGCTGTTAAGAACAAAAGAGTCTGTTTATTAAAATAATAATTTACACACAAAAGCAGTGCGTATGCTGAAACAGAAATCAAGTTAAGGGCAAATCCACACATACTGATTATACATTTAGTTTGACTCCTCCTAAGGGAGGTTGTGTCTAGATATGCCTAAATTGATGCAAAATATGCCTATACATGAGTAAATTTCCACAAGACTAAGAGTTTCATGTGATCTGTTTACTAATCATAGAAAAATTCTCATTAGCATGTATTTCCATTAACAAATTAACTCATTCAATAGACAACTATTGACTGCTTACAACACAACAGTCTATGTTTTAGGCTCTAGAAATATAGTGGTAAACTGTGTAAAACTTCTACCCTCATGGAGGATGTCATGAGGATATCAAAACAAAAATATCATTCCAGACTGCAGTAATGGCTTTGCAGAATGAGACTATATGATGAGTGCTGTTAGAGCTATTTTAGTTAGGATGGTTAAGAAAAGCTTTTGTAAAGAGATTATCTTTGAGATCGGATATAAATAATGATGGAACTGTGCAAAGCAGAGAACAGCATCTGTGGTGAAGGGAATAAATGGTACACGGGCAGTGGTTTTTCTGAAATAGAAAGAAGATATGTGTGGCTGGAGTATCTTGATTGAAAGGGAGAAATAATAAGAAATTAGGCTGGAGTGAGAAGTAAGCACCAGGTTATGTTGAGTCCTGTAGGATAATTATAAAAATTTTGAATTTTATTATAAGTTTTAGAACAAGTTATTGAAATATTTTAATCAAAGGAGTGAATGATCTTATGCTCTTTTTAAATTTTATTATCATATTGTCATCTCTGTGGATAGTTGATTGTAATGTGATAAGTGTAGAAGTGGAAGACCGCTTAGGAGGATTCCTTTTTTGGTTGTGCAAATGAAAAATAATGTTAATTTTGAATGGAAGGGAAAGTGTAGACAGTGAGAAATGTTCAGGTTTGGGTTATAGTTTGTGGATAAAGCCAACTGGAATTCTTGGTAGAAGGCATGAGTGTATTAAAAAAAGAAAGTAATCAAGAGTGACTGTAGCTTTTATTTTGAACAACTAGATGCATGGTCTTGACATTATAGAATAAGACTGATATAGATTTAAATTGCAGAGCTTAAAATCAGTAAAAATAAATTTGATATGTACCTTATTATAAGTATTATACATTTCCTATAAATGTTAACATCTTGATAACTTTTATTTTGGGACCCAGGGGTAGATTCTAATGGACACTGGATATGTGTCTTTCTGAAGGAAATTTGGAAATATGTTGCAGCCCAAACTTTTATATCTTGTCTGTCATATATATACACATTGAATTTAGGTCTTGAGTAGCTGTTAAAAACATACCAGAACCACTTATATTGAGAATTAATGATAAATGTAATTAAGTTGAAGGATTACAGCCTAAATAATGGGTGACAGTATTATAATTTATGTGACATTTTATTTTATAGTGACAAAAAGAAACTAACATACATGAGCGCTGAAAAAATCAGTAATGAGAATTAACTGAATAGATATGAGAAAAATAGGCTAAGTTAGGCTTTTTAAAGTTCTTTTATCAGAAGAGAAAAGGGGAGAATACTGTACTTTATCTTATGTAGTAAGTAGTAGTCTGTATGAAACATACCTAATAGGACTGATTCACTGATGGAAACATTTACCCAAAATGGTCTGGATCATTTGAAAAATGACTGAGTACATGTCACGTCCTAATAATTAATGTTTGCATTACACATTTCTTTGAAGGATCCAAGTGCCAGTATGTCTCCAGATATTCTTGAAATTCACGTGAGTAATTTTTATTATGCTTGTGCAACTGATGTTGCTTGATTTTAGTTTCCTTTGAATTGTGATCACAATAATTCACCTTCCTGGCATGAAGTAATACTTTATTTCCTCATTTGTGTTAATAAGAGCAAACCTTTGTAAGAAGCATATATTGATTAAAGATTCAGCACTTTGCAGCTCATCTTCATTTTAAAATTCAGTGTTGCTAACCTACAATTCTTCCCTGAGATATTTTTTATTACCACTACAAACAGGTATTTAAATCCCTTTTTCTTAAGCTATGAAGACATATGGTGGTTTTAATAAATGGATTTTTAAAAGTGTGCTAATCTTTGCAATGAACAATGAAACATTTTTCTATAACTATGTCATTCCTTTGTATGTTATTTCATTCAAATAACTAGAGTCAGAACAAATACTTGTATAAATATTGTATATATCTTGTATAAATCTAGATTCATATAATTAGTTTATATGAAATATAAAATAATATATCTTCATGTTGATATGATGTCAATTGTATCAGAAATGAAAATAGACCATGAGGTAAAAGGTCAAAATCTCTAGAGTAAAACTAATTTGCCTTTGATATAAGAGCAAAATAGTATTTGTAGGCATTTCTTTTTAATAAAAATTCAGATGAAGCCAGATATCATTTTTCATATGACTATGTCTTGCATCTAAAAGCTTACTCTTAAATCAGAGGAGCAGAAAAGACAACCCAACCAATCTGTGTAAGGGTTGGTTATAACTGTCCCATTTCTTAGAAATGCAATGAGAAGATCTAGAGGCAATTCATAATAATAATATAGCCAATGATTAGCTATAATAATTAACCTCAAACTAGAAAAATTCTACACACTCTTACTAGGTTTGATTAAACATAATGCATGGAGATGTGTTCTCATTCAAGGAATTCCTGCAGAGGATTTTTGGATGAAAACTTTTATAAATAGTAGAGAAAATAAAAAAATTATCTGAGTTTTTGTGAACTGTGTGTTAGAAGTAGGATCTACTCCAATGTAGCTTTCCATCAAACAATTATTATGCAAATATTGTGTGCTAAACACTATATTAGGTATTGGGAATGCAAAGGTGAGCTAGATGGGAATGTATCTAGCTTTCTGGATTGTACATTCTAGTGCACAAAGAAGAGAAAACATGTAAGCAGTTAAAAATACAAATTATAAAGTTTTCTAAACAGGAAAAACAGAGATTAATTTTGGCTAGAACTACTTTGGGTAAATAGTTAGAGAGGTATGCTTCAAGGAAAAGATATTTAAGCTACAGCCATCAGGAAAAAAAGAACCAGCCATAAATACATAAAATAAATTCAAGTAAAATGTTTTGTAGGAAAATGAAAGAATTTGGGAAAATTAAAAAAAAAAAAAAGAACAAGTTAAAAAAGTTACACTTGATCTTAATTATTGTGAGAACCATCTAAAATGATCATTTTAGAAGTTAGAATTCTGGGAATTTAATATTTTATAGTTTCTGCAAAAAACGTGTAGTCTAGTGAACTATTAACCTAAGGGAAATTGTATGTTTACTGTTTTTAGTCAAAGTATACCTGGCTAAGGGAGTCAAATAAATCTTTGCCTTTTCAATAAGTGACTTTGCTCTAGAAGTTAAAGGTGTTTAGGTGAAACCGCAATCAGAAGTTACCACTTGTGGTCAATTTGACAAGGTGATATATTGTGTTTAAAAATAATCCCTAAACCATTAAACATTTCTGCTTGTTAGAAATTGATAAATTTTTCTTTGAAATATATTTCTTAATAATTTTTCTTAGAAATATATTTCTTAGAAATATTTCTGCTTAGAAAAAGAATATAAAGATTTCAAACAATTATAAAGAAGTGTAAAGGAGTACAAAATCTTTTAGAAATTCATCCAGAGTCATTACTTTTAATATTTTAATCTTATAGTTTTATTTTTAATAAAATATAAAATACTGGTTTATTTCATAACCTACTACTATTCTCCTAAAATTTTTAACAGTCCACACTTTTAAGTCAAGCTGTATAACATTTCATATTATGTATGCACAATAGTTTATTATTATTTTCATTGAAGTATGGTTGACTTACAATATCATATTAGTTTCAGGTGTACAACATAGTGATTAGATATTTTAATAGATTTTACTCCATATGAAATTATTATATTATAAAATATTGGCTATGTTCCCTGTGCTATACATTGTCTTTGTATCTAATTTATTTTATACCTAGTAGTTTGTACCTCTTAATGTCTTTCACCTATCATGTCCTTCTCTGACCCTTCTCTGACCCTTCTCCTCACTGGTAACTACTTTGTTTTCTGTATCTCTAAGTTACTTTTTGTTTTATTTACTTGATTTATTTTTTAGATTTCATGTATATGTGAAAACATACAGTATTTATTTTTCTCTGTCCAATTTATTTAACTAAGCATAATACCCTCCAGGTCCATCATGGTCCTTTTGCAACAACATGGATGTGATTGTAAATGTAAACTCTTTCTGATAGTTTATTATCAGCAATTAGAAACATGAGAGATTCCAGTATATCAATCTTGTATCCTGAAATGTTACTGAATTAATTTATTGGTTCTAATATTGTTTTTTGGTGGAGTCTTTAGGGTTTTCTATATAGTATCAAGTCACTTGCAGATAGTGACAGTTTTATATCTTTCCTTCCAACTGGATGACTTTCTTTTTTTTTTTTTTTTTTGACTAGTTGCTGTGGCTAGGACTTCCAATACTATTTAAGTAGAAATGACAAGAGTGGGCGTCAATATGTTGCTCCTGATCTTAGAGGAGAACCTTTTAGCTTTCCACCATGTTAGATGTAGTGTTGACATAAATGGCCTTTCTTATGTTGAGATATGTACCCACAATATACCAACTTTGTTGAGAGTTTTCATCATGAATGAATGTTGAATTTTGTCAAATGCTTCTTCTGCACCTATGATCATGTGATTTTTAGCCTTTGGTTAATGTGATATATCACATGGATTGATTTATGGATATTGAATGACCCTTGTATCCCTGGAATAAATCTCACTTGATCATGAAGTATAAACTCTTTATGTGTTGTTGAATTTGGTTTGCTAATATTTTGTTGAGGATTTTTGAATGTATGTTTATCAAGGATATTGGCCTGTAATTTTATTTTTCCATAGTGTCTTTATCTGGTTTGGTGTCAGAGTAATTGTTACTTTGTAGAATGCATTTGGGAGTATTTCTTCCTTTTCAATCTTTTGGAATAGCTTTAGAAAAACAGATATTAACTCTTTGAATGCTTGGTAAAATTCCCCTATGAAGCCATCTGGTCCAGGACTTTAGTCTGTTGGCAGTTTTTTAAATTATTCTTTCAATTTCAATATTAGTAATCAGACTATCCAGATTATCAATTTCTTCCTGATTCTGTCTTGGAAGATTGTATGTTTCCAGGAATTTATGCATTTCTCTGGTTGTCCAGTTTGTTGGCATATAACTGTAGTATTATATAATGCTTGTTTGTACTTCTGTGACATCAACTGTGACTTCTCCCTTTCAATTCTAATTTTGTTTATTTGGGTCTTTGTTTTTTCTTAATGAGCCTGGCTAAAGGCTTGTCAATTTTGTTTATCTTTTAAAAAAAACAGCTCTTGGTTTCACTGATCTTTTCTATTACCTTTGTTTGGGTCTCTATTTTATTGATTTCTGCTCTGATCTTTATTATTTCCTTCCTTCTACTAACTTTGGGGTGTGTTTGTTCTTCTTTTTCTAATTCCTTTATACAGTAAGTTAGACTGTGTTTTTGAGATTTTTTGCTTCTTGAGGTAGGCCTGTCTTGCTATAAACTTCCTCCTTGGAATTGCTTTTGCTGCATCCCATACATTTCGGAAAGTTGTGTTTTGTTTTTCTTTGGTTCAAGTAATTTTTATATCCTCTTTGATTTATATGTTGACACATTGTTTTTTTAGTAGCATGTTGTTTAGTGAACACTTTTTTTTTTCAGTTTTTACCTTTCAGTTTTGTCTTTCAGTTTTATGATTTCTAGTTTCATACATTTGTGGTCTTAAAAGATCCTTGATATAATTTCAATCTTCTTAAATTCACTGAAACTATTTTTGTGGCCTGGCATGAAATGTATCCTGGAGAATTCCACGTGCACTTAAAAAGAATGTGTACTCTGTTGTTTCTGGAAGGAATGTCCTGCAGATATTATTAAATCTAACTGGTCTAATGTGCCAGTTAAGGCCACTGTTTCCTTTTTGATTATCTTCCTGGTTATCTATCCATTGATGTAAGTAGGGGGGGAGGATTAAAGTCCCCTACTATTATTGTATTACTGTCAATTTCTCCCTTTATGTATAATAATAATTATTATATATATATATTGGAGCTTCTACATTAGATGCATACATGTTTACATATCTTGTAACTTCTCTTAGATTGACTCTTTTATCATTAGATAATGCCTTCTTTGTCTTTTATTATAGACTTTGTTTTAAAGTCTGCTTTGAGAAGCAAGAAGAACTACAATCCTGCAGCCTGTGGAACAAAAACCACATGCACAGAAAGATAGACAAGATGAAAACACAGAGGGCTATGTACCAGATGAAGGAACAAGATAAAACCCCAGAAAAACAACTAAATGAAGTGGAGATAGGCAACCTTCCAGAAAAAGAATTCAGAATAACGATAGTGAAGATGATCCAGGACCTCAGAAAAAGAATGGAGGCAAAGATCGAGAAGATGCAAGAAATGTTTAACAAAGACCTAGAAGAATTAAAGAACAAAAAAAACCAGAGATGAACAATACAATAACTGAAATGAAAACTACACTAGAAGGAATCAATAGCAGAATAACTGAGGCAAAAGAACGGATAAGTGACCTGGAAGACAGAATGGTGGAATTCACTGCTGCAGAACAGAATAAAGAAAAAAGACTGAAAAGAAATGAAGACAGCACAAGAGACCTCTGGGACAACATTAAAAACAACAACATTTGCATTATAGGGGTCCCAGAAGGAGAAGAGAGAGAGAAAGGACCAGAGAAAATATTTGAAGAGATTATAGTAGAAAATTTCCCTAACATGAGAAAGGAAATAGCCACCCAAGCCCAGGAAGTGCAGAGAGTCCCATACAGTATAAACCCAAGGAGAAACATGCCAAGATACATAGTAATCAAATTGGCAAAAATTAAAGACAAAGAAAAATTATTGAAAGCAACAAGGGAAAAACAACAAATAACATACAAGGGAACTCCCATAAGGTTAACAGCAGATTTCTCAGCAGAAACTCTACAAGCCAGAAGGGAGTGGCATCATATATTTAAAGTGATGAAAGGGAAGAACCTACAACCAAGATTACTCTACCCGGCAAGGATCTCATTCAGATTTGATGGAGAAATCAAAAGCTTTACAGACAAGCAAAAGCTAAGAGAATTCAGCACCACCAAACCAGCTCTACAACAAATGCTAAAGGAACTTCCCTAAGTGCAAAACACAAGAGAAGAAAAGGACCTATAAAAACAAACCCAAAACAATTAAGAAAATGGTCATAGAAACATACATATCAATATTTACCTTAAATGTGAATGGAATAAATGCTCCAACCAAAAGACACAGGCTCACTGCATGGATACAAAAACAAGACCCATATATATGTTGTCTACAAGAGATCCACTTCAGACCTAGGGACACATACAGACTGAAAGTGAGGGGATGGAAAAAGATATTCAATGCAAATAGAAATCAAAAGAAAGCTGGAGTAGCAATACTCATATCAGATAAAATAGACTTTAAAATAAAGAATATTACAAGAGACAAGGAAGGATACTACATAATGATCAAGAGATCAATCCAAGAAGAATATATAACAATTATAAATATATATGCACCCAACATAGGAGCACCTCAATACATAAGGCAACTGCTAAAAGCTATAAAAGAGGAAATTGACAGTAACACAATAATAGTGGGGGGACTTAACACCTCACTTACACCAATGGACAAATCATACAAAATGAAAATAAGTAAGGAAACAGAAGCTTTAAATGACACAATAGACCAGATAGATTTAATTGTTATTTATAGGACATTCCATCCAAAAACAGCAGATTACACTTTCTTCTCAAGTGCACATGGAACATTCTCCAGGATCGATCACATCTTGGGTCACAAATCAAGCCTCAGTAAATTTAAGAAAATTGAAATCATATCAAGCATCTTTTCTGTCCACAGAGCTTTGAGATTAGAAATGAATTACAGGGAAAAAAACGTAAAAAACACAAACACATGGAGGCTAAACAATACGTTACTAAATAACCAAGAGATCACTGAAGAAATCAAAGAGGAAATCAAAAAATACCTAGAAACAAATAACAATGAAAACACGATGATCCAAAACCTATGGGATGCAGTAAAAGCCGTTCTAAGAGGGGAGTTTATAGCTATAAAAGCCTACTTCAAGAAACAAGAGAAATCTCAAATAAACAATCTAACCTTACACCTAAAAGAACTATAGAAAGAAGATCAAAGAAAACCCAAAGTTAGCAGAAGGAAAGAAATCATAAAGACCACAGCAGAAATAAATGAAATAGAAAAAAAGAAAACAATAGCAAAGATCAATAAAACTAAAAGCTGGTTCTTTGAGAAGATAAACAAAATTGATAAACCATTAGCCAGACTCATCAAGAAAAAGAGGTAGAGAACTCAAATCAATAAAAGTAGAAATGAAAAAGGAGAAGTTACAAGAGACACCACAGAAATACAAATCATCTTAAGAGACTACTAGAAGCAACTCTATGCCAATAAAATGGACAACCTGGAAGAAATGGACAAATTCTTAGAAAGGTATAACCTTCCAAGACTGAACCAGGAAGAAATAGAAAAAATGAACAGACAAATTACAAGTAATGAAATTGAAACTGTGACTAAAAATCTTCCAACAAACAAAAGTCGAGGACCAGATGGCTTCACAGATGAATTCTATCAAACATTTACAGAAGAGCTGACATCCATCCTTCTCAAACTCTTCCAAAAAACTGCAGAGGAAGGAACACTCCTAAACTCATTCTCTGATGTCACCATCACCCTGATACCAAAACCAGACAAAGATGCTACAAAAAAGAAAATTACAGACCAATATCACTGAAGAATATAGATGCAATAATCCTCAACAAAATACTAGCAAACAGAATCAAACAACCCATTAAAAGGGTCATACACCATGATCAAGTGGGATTTATCCCAGGGATGCAAGGATTCTTCAATATATGCAAATCAATCAATGTGATATACCATAGTAACAAACTGAAGAAGAAAAACAATATGATCATCTCAATAGATGCAGAAAAATCTTTTGACAAAATTCAACACAGATTTATGATAAAAACTCTCCAGAAAGTGAGCATAGAGGGAACCTACCTCAACATATTAAAGGCCATATACGACAAACCCACAGCAAACATAATTCTCAATGGTTAAAAACTGAAAGCATTTCCTCTAAGATTAGGAACAAGTCAAGGATGTCCACTCTCACCACTATTATTCAACATAGTTTTGGAAGTTCTAGCCGTGGCAATCAGAGAAGATAAAGCAATAAAAGGAATACAAATTGGAAAAGAAGATGTAAAACTGTCACTGTTTGCAGATGACATGATACTATACATAGAGAATCCAAAAATGCCACCAGAAAACTCTTAGAGCTAATCAATGGATTTGATAAAGTTGCAGGATACAAAATTAATGCACAGAAATCTCTTGCATTCCTATACACTAATGACAAAAAGTTTGAAAGAGAAATTAAGGAAACACTCCCATTTACCATTGCAACAAAAAGAATAAAATACCTAGGAATAAACCTACCTAGGGAGACAAAAGACCTATATGCAGAAAACTATAAGACACTGATGAAAGAAATTAAAGTTGATACCAACAAATGGAGAAATATACCATGTTCTTGGATTGGATGAATCAATATTGTGAAAATGAGTATACTACCCAAAGCAATCTACAGATTCAATGCAATATCTATCAAATTACCAATGGCATTTTTTACGGTACTAGAGCAAAAAAATCTTAAAATTTGTATGGAGACACAAAAGACCCTGAATAGCCAAAGCAGTCTTGAGGGAAAAAAACGGAGCTGGGGCAATCAGACTCCCTTACTTCAGACTATACTACAAAGCTATAGTAATCAAGATAATATGGTACTGGCAAAAAAACAGAAACATAGATCAATGGAACAAGATAGAAAGCCCAGAGATAAACCCACGCCCCCATGGTGAACTAATCTATGACAAAGGAGGCAAGGATATACAATGGAGACAAGACAGTCTCTTCAACAAGTGATGCTGGGAAAACTAGGCAGCTACATGTAAAAGAATGAAATTAGAACACTCCTTAACACCATATACAAAAATAAACTCAAAATGTGTTCGAGACCTATATGTAAGGCCAGACACTAAAAAACTCTTAGAGGAAAACATAGGAAGAACACTCTTTGACATAAATCACAGCAAGATCTTTTTTGATCCACCTCATTGAGTAATTTTGAAATAAAAAGAAAAATAAACAAATGGGACCTATTGAAAGTTCAAAGCTTTTGCACAGCAAATGAAACCATTAACAAGACGAATAGACAACCCTCAGAATGGGAGAAAATATTTGCAAACGAATCAACTGACAAAGGATTAATCTCCAAAATATATAAACAGCTCATGCAGTTCAATATTAAAGAAACAAACAACTCAATCCAAAAGTGGGCTGAAGACCTAAATATACATTTCTCCAAAGATGACATACAGATGGCCAAGAAGCACATGAAAAGATGCTCAACACCACTAATTATTAGAGAAATGCAAATCCAATCTACAATGAGGTATCACCTCACACCAGTTAGAATGGGCATCATCAGAAAATCTACAAACAACAAATGCTGGAGAGGGTGTGGAGAAAAGGGGTCCCTCTTGCACTGTTGGTGTGAATGCAAATTGATACAGCCACTATGGTGAACAGTATGGAGGTTCCTTAAAAACTAAAAATAGAATTACCATATGATCCAGGAATCTCACTACTGGGCATATACCCAGAGAAAACCATAATTCAAAAAGACACATGCACCCCAATGTTCATTGCAGCACTATTTACAATAGCCAGGTCATAGAAACAACCTAAATGCCTATCGACAGATGAATGGATAAAGAAGATGTGGTACATATATACAATGAAATATTACTCAGCCATAAAAAAGAATGAAATTGAGTCATTTGTTGAGACATGGATGGATCTAGAGATTGTCATACAGAGTGAAGTAAGTCAGAAAGAGAAAAACAAATATCGTATATTAGCATGTGTGTGTGGAACCTAGAAAAATTGTACAGATGAACCGGTTTGCAGGGCAGAAGTTGAGACACAGATGTTATAACAAATATATGGACACCAAGGGCGAAAGCCACGCGGAGGTGGGGATGGTGGTGTGCTGAATTGGGCAATTGGGATTGACATGTGTACACCGATGTGTATAAAATTGATGACTAATAAGAACCTGTTGTGTAAAAAAATAAATAAAATAAATTTCAAATATTAAAAAAAAATTCTGCTTTTTCTGATATAAATATTGCTACCCCAGCTTTCTTTTCATTTCCATTTGCATAGAATATCTTTTTCCATTCCCTCACTTTCAGTCTGTGTGTGTCTTTAGCTCTGAACTGAGTCTCTTGTAAGAAACATGTAGATAGATCTTGTTTTTTATCTAATCAGCTACTCTATGTCTTTTGATTGGAGCTTTTATTCCATTGATATTTAAAGTGATTATCAATAAGTATGTACTTGTTGCCATTCTGTTACTTGTTTTCTGCTTGTTTTCATAGTTTTTCTCTGCTTTTTTGTTCTTTTAGTCTCTTCCCTTGTAGTTTGATTATTTTCTTTAGTGTTATGTTTGGGGTCCTCTCTCTCTCTCTCTCTCTCTCTTTTTCTTTTTTTTTTGTATGTGTATCTCTTGTAGCTTTTTGGTTTGTGGTTGCCATGACACGTGTATATGTATATGTATATATATATATATATATATATATATATATATATATATATGATCAGTTTAGATATACATATATGAATATTTAAGTTCAAACACATTCTAAAAGCTCACCATTTTTTCACCCCCCCCATGTTTTATGTTTTGGGCTTCATACTTTACATCTATTTGTGTATGCATTAACTACTAATTGTGTTTACCATTTACTTTATGACTTTTGTCTTTTAACTTTATACTAGCTTATTTAAGTGATTGAGTAAGCCTTTACTGTATATTTGCCAATGGGATTTTCCTTTCTCCAATTTTTTATTTCTTATTATAATCTTTTCTTTTTCACTTAACAAAGCTCCTTGAACAGATATTGTATGGTCAGTTTAGTGGTGATATATTCATTCTGTATTTTCTTGTCTGGGAAACTCTTTATCTCTCATTCAGTTCTGAAAGATAATCTTTTTGGGTAGAGTCTCCTTGGCTGTAGTATTTTTTCCTTTCAGCATTTTAAATATATCATGCCACTCCCTTCTGATCTTCACAGCTTCTGCTGAAAAGTCAGGTTATAGCCTTTTGGGGTTCACTTGTATGTGATCACTTGTGTGTGATTTTTGTTTTTCTCTTGCTGCCTATAAAATTCTCTCTTTAACTTTTGCAGTTTTACTTATGATATACCTTGGTGTGGGTCATTTTGGATTCTTCTTGTCTGGACTCTTTGTGCTTCCTGTACCTGGATATCTATTTCCTTCTTCAGGTTAGGGAAGTTTAGAGCCATAATCTTATGAAATATATTTTCTGCATTCTTCTCTCTGTCTTTTCCTTCTGGGACCCCTATAATGCAAATGTTAGTACTCTTGATGTTGAACCAGAAGTCCTTTAAACTATCCTCATTTAAATGTTTTTCTTTTTGCTATTCTGATTGGGTGTTTTCTATTATTCTATCTTTCAGATCACTTATACAGTCTGCTGTATCATCTAATCTGCTGTTAATTCCTTTTAGTGTCTTTTTCATTTTTTTTTATTGTATTCTTCAGCTATGATTTAAAAGAAATAGTTTCTAGTTTTTGTTGACGTTCTGACTGTGTTCCTTGATTCCTTTTCTGAGTTCAGTTAGCATATTTATTACTATTGTTTTGAACTGTTTATTAGGTAAATGATTTATCTCTATTTCATTGTTTTTTATTTTTTCCCTGGGATTTAATTGTTCTTTTGTTTAAAACATATTTCTGTGTTTTCCCATTTTGTTTAACTTTCTCTGTTTGTCTCTGAAATTAGATGAAAGTGTTACTTATCACAGTCTTGAAGGCATGCTCATTTTGGGGATCTTCCCTATGCAGTCTCTGTGTGCCCATTGGTTTTGATGGGAGAGGTGGATCTAAAGTGCTCATGGGCTGTTTTCTCCCAGGGTGCACTGGCAGCCACTGTCTTGGTGAGAGGGGTAGAACCAGAGCCAAATGTGAGCTAGGGCTTCTCCTAAGCTCAATAGTGGTTGCCTCTCTATAGGGATGGAGCTGGGCCAGAGGGCCTGGAGCAGTACCCCTGAGGGATTTGGGCTTCTTTCTGGTGTGATGGTGGTTTCCACTTTGGTTTGAGGCATGACCAGGGCCTGAGGGCTTGTAGCTGCACTTCTGAGCTGTTTCTGCTTTTTCCTGGTATGTGTGCCTTGGGTGGGATGAAAGCTGGAAGTATTGGACTCACCCTACTGAGCAGGCTTTACTCCTTCTCTGGTGTGCACAAAGGCATGCTGGCAATATCAGTCTCCACCCTGGCTAGAGGCAGGGCAGAGACCTGAGCTAACTCACCTCCTTCTCTGATGTGTGCACGCACATTGTCAATGGCAGATTCTGCCTAAGTGGGGAGCAGCCCTGGAATAGGAGGTACTGGAACAGGAACTCAGTGGGGGCAGCGTGTGCACTGGGATGGTCCTGGCAGGCTGGTCAGAGACCAGGCAGTTTTCAGTCTGTTGCCTTTGCACTGGGACTGGAAGTAAGCAAATCTGTGTGCATGCTCTTTAAAAGAAGACTTTTGGTTTCTTACAGCCGTCTGGTAGCCCCACTGGTTTTCTAACCAGGTAAGGGGGCTTATCTTCCTGGTGTTGCACCTCCAGGGCTGAGGTGCCTAATAAGGGGCTCGAACTCCTTGCTTCCAGGTAGGGATCTCTGAGCCTGTGGTATCTCTTTATTTTTCTGGGTCAACCATTAGGGGTGTGGGTCCCAACTAGATTTCTTCTCCTTCCCTTCTACTAGACTCCATGTAGTTCTTACGTAACAACCTTGGCTGTAGAAGTGCCATTCTGCTAATCTTCAAGTCGTTCTTAGTGAGAGTTGCTCTACATGTAATTGTAATTTTGATATGTTCATGGGGGAGGTGAGCTTTGGGTCTTCCTACTTCACCATCTTGATCCTGACTTCTCCCCTCTGACAACAATAGCTTACTTATTTCCCTGTGAATGGACATTTACATATTTTATTGTTTTAATAATTGTAAATAATGTAGCTCTTCATATTCTTGTCATGTGTATAATTTTGGTACATATCTATTTTTCTGATAAATTTCTGAATATAACATTTCTATTCTAAATGTCCCCATATTATGTTTATATCTTGGCAAATTGACCTTTAGTAAGATGTATTTTTGATCTTTTATCTTCTAATCAGAACAGAATGTTGCCATACTTAAAAAAAAATTTGCTAATATTACAGGTGAACTATGTACTTTTTAAAGTTCGTGATCTTTTTTTACAAGTGAGCTTGAACATGGTCTGTCATGAATTACGTCTACATATTTAAAGTATTTTTCTATTGAAATATTGATATTTCCTTTAGTCAAGAGAGGTGAGGTCATATGTAGTAATAGAGAAAACCCAATATCTCAGGAGCTTAAAATAAGGAAAAGTTTATTTCCCATTCATGTCCCAAGCAGATGAATATGAGGCAACATTCCTTGGCTGTTCCTCTACAAATCTAAAAATGGTGTCTCTAAACCCTATACTCTTTCCATAATGTAGCAATGCATTGTGGAACTCATAATTGTGAAGTTTTCTGGGGAAGAGGAAGAGAGGGTTGGAGTATCGCAAGTCTCTTTTTCAAGGCCATATTTGAAAACAACTTATGTTTCACAAGGTAGACTGAGAAAGTGTGGTGAAGTTGTCTCCACTTCTGTGATGGTAATTTGGTGCTATGCTTGCAAAGTTTCTTCCTGTCTTAAGATTAAAGAACTAATATTACTACTACCTCTAATGATGATGATAACAATAATAATAATTTCTATTATTATTATTATCTAAGACTTTCTTATTCTTTCTCCAAACCGAATGACTTCACAGTGTACATTATTAAATTAAGTGAAAAATGATTCTCCGATCCACAGATTTTTTACATTTTGATGTAGTCATTTTGATACATTTTTTCATAATAATTGTTAAAATATGTCAGGTCACTATGGTCCCTTCACATTGGTGTAAAAATACTCTGTGATACTGAAGTTACAGTTATTCCAAGCCAATAAACTTACACCAATTTGATTAAGTAAACATTTGTCATTTGTTATAATTTCAATGAAAACTTGAGAGTTTATTATGTGCTGACCCCTTCCATTTGTACTCATAAAGGTAAGTAATGCACAATTCTTGTTATATCCATATGCAGTAGGTTGAATGGTGGCATCCCAGAAAGATATGTTAATATTTTAACTCCCATAACATATATATAATCATATTTGGAAAAAGGGAATTGGCATATGTAATTAAGTTAAGGATCTCCAGATGAGACCATTCTGGATTATCCAGGTAGGGTCTAAATGCAATGGCAAATGAGTTTATAAGAGAAAGACAGAAGGATATTTGACACAGGTAGAAAAGAAAAAGACAAACAGAAGAGGAGACAATATGAAGAAGGAGGCAGAAACTGGAGTTATGCAGCCATAAACCAAGGGTCACCTGTATTCACCAGAAGCTGGAAAAGGCAAAGAATTTTCAATCTTAGTCAAGGATTCTCCCCTAGAGCCTTTAGAGGGAGTCAGGCCATGCTGATACCTTGATTCTGTAATTCTGGACTCCAGAACTGTTAGAGAATAATTTTCAGTTGTTTTAAGCCACCATGTATGTGTTAAATTGTTGCAGCAGCCCCAGGAAACTAATATAAGAATAATTCCTGTTCTCACAAAGCTCAGTGTAGTGAAGAAGTCAGACATATATACACACAAAAATGAACCGAAAATATCCCTGTGAAGTACTGTCTTTGAACCAGAGACTTGAGTTCAATTTCCTATTCTTCTAATTAACTGCTTCCTTAAAAATCTGCCTATGCTTTAATTTTCTCATCTGTATAATGAAAAATGTAGTTCTTGACTACTGAATGTTGTGACTGGTGAATGAATTGATTTTCACATAACATGCTCGTCCTCTCAGGAGAGAGGGTAGTATAGGCCATTATTTAACAACCTTACTAATCAAGCACATTTGATGAATAATAATGTACAGAATTTTACTTTATGATACAATTAAATTGTTTCTTCCAAATTGTAGTGCATTAACAAAAGGGCCAATGTGGGGATAATTCATTCGCAGTAAGAGCTCTTTTACTATTTTTGACCTCTCACCCCCATCTCTGGGTTCTCAGTGGATGTAACTCCTTCATGATAGGTTATTTGAATTCTGTCTTTCCTCTATAACCTCTGTGTGAATCCTTGTTACTTGTTCTTTTTGTCTTTTCTTCCCTATCACCTGTCCACTTGTCCATGTCTTCCTCGTTCTATTGAGTAGGATGGAAACATTCCCTTAAAATTCCATTATTATTATTTCGTCTTATCACATCTTCTTTATACGCTAAAAGTATCTCCATATTTCCCTCAGCTATGAATTGCTAAGTCACATTCTATGTAGTTTCCTGGAAAGTTGGGTTGAGCTATTGATGATAAACATCACACACATGCACGTGTGTGGGTGCACACACACACACACACACACACACACACACACACACACGTTTCACCAAATATATAAAGCAGCTTAGCATTATTTTAAATTTTAAGCTTTTTATTTAAAGAATAATCAATTAATATTATAGATGTAATTCAAAAATTTGAAATATATGGCTTATTAAAAGTGATGTAATTTGCTTTGGATATAATTTAAGTACACTCTTAACCTTCAGGAAGTCTCTACAATGAATAATCTCTTGAACTTCTGTTCCTGGCTTGATTCTTTTCCCAAATATGATCAATAATAACTCAATTCCCAAAATGATGAAATTTCATTTATCAGAGTTTGAAAAACTACATAAATGTTCAAGGAACTTGATTTTAATGCAGAAAGCTGATGGAAAACTATGTCAAAGGAAACAATTTCAAGATGTAGAAGTATTGCTGAGCTTGTTGATTTGAGCTGTATCTTCATCCTGGGATGCCACTTTCTTAACAAAATTTCTACCTTCTTTCTCTGTATATGGAAGAAACATAAAATATGAAAAAAATGTTTTCTAAGGTTTATAATATAATATTACTCAAATTATAGTAAGTTGCTATCTAATGAAAACCTTAAGAAGGTAAAGAGGTAATAAGTAACAATTTGAGATTGACTAAAACAGTAAACATATTATCTAAGTAAAAAGAGGTAAGACCTATTCAATTGGAATAAAACTTAATGCAAGCCAAGACTAGAAAGAATGTATTATTTTAATATAGTATTTAAATAATATATTAATCTATCTTTGCATGGAGAATTTATCTGACAAATTGCATGAGCAATATCTGGCCCTGCCTGGATTTTGAGTCATTGCATAACACATATTCAGCAACTCTGTGAAGAAGCTTTATTACAGCACTTCAGGATGTTCTCTGATTCTTAGAATTTTACTTTGCAGCTTAGGAGTAGAGCGAGTAGAATTTTCCTTAATACCCACAATTTGGGATTAATGCAGGGCAGAATATTACATTCTAAGATAGAGCAGAAAGGAATGGGTTCCTCTTCACAGTAAGCAGCCATGGGAGTGGATCTCAGAACATTAGTTTTAATAAGAAGTAAGTGATGAAGGATAAAGATTCCTAAACATTGTCTTGCCTGTTCTTTTTTTCTTTTTTATAAGTAGAATGAAGGCAGCTCGGGGACACAAGACAAAGTTGCAAAAGGAAAGTGGTAGTGAAACCAAAGTCACAGTTAATCTGTATCACTAGTCTCATAATTCTGTGTCAATGTGCCCTTATGCTGAGTATACATAACTGTACTTTTCCAGGCCATAGTTTTTATACAGTATACTAGTTCACAATATTAAAATCATGCATTCATTCTTGCAACAGATATTTCTCCAGTGCCCACAATGTGACTAGAAGGTGAATGACTAAATGTTTGTGACACAAAGATATGTAAGACAGTCTTCACTCAGAAGAAACTTTTATTCTAGAGCAGGACACAGATAAATATAAGTAATAGGTGCCTTTAATGGAACGAGGCTGTATTAAAATAAAAGTTTGCTAAGAGAGCTAAGGTAGCAGAATGGTGTGGTGGCATTCCTGCAGAAAAGTAGAATTCAATGTCAAGATAGTTAATCATTATATGATGATTTTTATACAAAATTTTAATCCTTATACATGGTTTTCATTCTTTAGAAACATAGGAGAAATACTTCGATTTTATATGTGAATGGATATATGTAACTGTAGAACTAAAATACCAATGTTTAATTACTGGAAAACCAGCAATCCAAAGGGACTTAGTCTAGTGCAGTGTACTATAAGCTTTAAAGCAAATTACCACTGAATTAACAGTAAGAGTTTCTAAACTATAGTGAAACATTAAAGGACTTAGTATTCAGAATGTATTTTTATTTCACTTTTGTTATTTTATTGGCTCAATACTCAAAGTAAGATTTCTGTTTATAGTAACAGTCAAACATAATGAGAAAAAAATTAGATAAAAATGAAATATATTCCAAAGTGTATGGTATGCTACAATGGAAATTTTCTGTCTGAAAACAAAGCAGTAATCTAATTATAGAAAAAACTACAATGTAGAATGAGAAATTATTAATAACTTATTTAACAAAAGGAACAATCAATCCTCTGCTCTCCTTGGAGCAGAAATACAGGATAGTGTTAATTCCAAATTAAATCATAGTAATCACCCATTTTCTTCTGAAAATACATTGGAGTTATGGTAAGATGCTGATAACTGAGCTAAAATTTACTCTAAAGATAAAAACCACTGAAGCTGAACATTTGTATTTTAACAAGTAGTGTTGTATTGCAGAAGGTTAAAAGCTCAGATACACTTGAAAATTTATTTGGCCAGAGTCTCGTTTATCTAATTTGTAGAATGGAATGGCATCAATTATTTCTAAGATTTGTTGTGAGGATTTTACAAGAGAATGTTTGAGATGTGTCCTAGCACACAGCAGATGTTCAGTGAATGCAGGATGCTTTTCCTTCCTAAACTCCTACCAATTTTCTGATAGTCACACATCCTCTTCCTGTGTTCTCGATGAAGACAGTATGTTTTACTGCTCCCAATAAACAGTGACTTTGTACAATTGTTGTGATGAATAGTTATATTTAGTTATGATTAATATATTATATATTACTACTTTATTATTAATATTTTTATGCCTCTTTACCTATAATTAAAGTAAGCATTTAATAGTAATTATTTGCAGAGGATAGTTAGTAGGGTGTTATCTATTAAGCCATATTGGCCAGATTTGACAGTTTACTGTCAGCATGCAGGTCAATGAAAATGGATCAAGATAACTGTTAAAGGGTTTCAAGACATATTTTTTAGTAGCAGTTAAGCATGTTGGTCTTAGATTTCAGCCAATCTGTTTGTCTTTTAGGCAGATGAGTTAGATTTCTAGTAAGTGTAACTCAACAGGTAAATTAAGGAGTCCAGGCTTGGAAGTCCGAGAACTTTGCATTCTACGATAGTTTATTCCCAGTTTATAGGAATGTAGTCCAATTTTCATGTGTAATCATGCAATATAATTGCTATTAAAATGTTTCTCAATAAGATACTCTTTCTCATTCATGTCCTTAGGTTCCTATTAGTATATTAAACAGTCCCCTGGAGTCACCAAAGTGTTCATGGTCTTCCCTTTAAACAGAAAACTTTGTATAAATTGTGAAGTAAGAATGTAGAAATCATGTATAACAGTAAAAGCAGATTTCACATAAGTATTGTCTCTTTTCTAGTGCCACTGATGGATTATGCAACAACATTATTCTAGTCAATAGTTTAAATTAGTTAAAAAATAAATATCAGCATATCATGTTGCATGTGTGTGTGGTGTTTGGAAATTCAACAACAGCTTTGACCCTGAATGTTAGCATGCATATTCTGACTAGTAACATACTTTACAATAATGTTTTCAAGAGCATACTTAATGATCGAACAGTGACTTATGAAAACATAAAGATGATAATACTAAGTCTGCTTCTTTACTTCTTTTGCCAGAGCTATATGTAACTTTCTTAATTTTAATTGTATGTTATGAACATGTCCAAACATACACAAAGATGAAAAGTACAATGAGCATACCAGTGCTATTAGTCAGCATGAACAGACATCAAAATTGGCCATATGTTCATATATGTTTTCCAAGACCACTAATTTCCCTTTGAGAGTCAACTAAAAGTCTAATTATTTGATTTTTAAATCTATTTTTCTTTTTTTTTTTTTTTAAATATTTATTTATTTATTTATTTATTTATTTATTTATTTTATTTTTGGCTGTGTTGGGTCTTCGGTTCGTGCGAGGGCTTTCTCCAGTTGCGGCAAGCGGGGGCCACTCTTCATCGCGGTGCGGGGACCGCTCTTCATCGCGGTGCGCGGGCCTTTCACTATCGCGGCCCCTCCCGTTGCGGGGCACAGGCTCCAGACGCGCAGGCTCAGCAGTTGTGGCTCACGGGCCCAGCCACTCCGTGGCATGTGGGATCTTCCCAGACCAGGGCTCGAACCCGTGTCCCCTGCATTAGCAGGCAGATTCTCAACCACTGCGCCACCAGGGAAGCCCTAAATCTATTTTTCTATACCTAGGCTTGGACCCAATATTGGCATCCAAAGAAAAATGAATGGGCAAAACAGAGCCATTATTTTTGATCTCAGGTGTCAGCACAGTAGCTATACACACTGAACAGTAATCATATTCCTTTTGGGCATAAAACATTTAACAATGGAGAACTATTTTAGATTAACTAAAGACATATCTGCTAACAGAAAGGGGTTGTGAATTTTTGATGAACTAGTTTAGATTTAATAATACCATAGTGAGTTTTATATTTTGAATACAAATATTTTGTAGTCATCAAATTTTTGTTTCACAACATAATGCAGCCATAAGAGGTCCCTATCAATACTCTTGGTGGTAGGTAATAAGAGTACGAGGTTTTCTAATTTAAAGGCACTTTTTTTTTTTTTTTTTGGCTGCACCACGTGGCATGTGGGATCTTAGTTCCCTGACCAGGGATGAAACAGTGCCCCTTGCTGTGGAAGTGTGGAGTCTTAACCACTGAACTGCCAGGGAAGTCCCAAGTTTTTCTAATTTAAGCAAAAAGTATTTGTTAAGAGAAACGCATACATCACATAACATTATATACACTGAATACATGGTGTTCAGGGCTGAGAAAACTGATAAAGCAGGAAAGGAGGATGGATATTGCTCTTAAGGTATTAATTAAAATATGATAACCAGTTAAGTCTTCAATGGGACAACAGCATTTAAGACAAAAACACTAAGAAAATTTTTTTAAAAACAGCTTTGCAGATATGTGGAGAAGGAGTTCTACAGGAAGAGGGTACAGTGAGTAGATAGAGAGTGCCTGAGGTGTTTGAAATTCACAAAGATACCTGTGAACTGCCATGATGTGAGTAAAGTGCAGAATTTTTGCTCATAGGGATGGAAGGTCAGTGGGGTCAAGAGCATGCAGAATATTTTACTGTATATGAAAAGGGAAACTATGGAATAGATTGAAAATAGGGAAGAGATGAAACAAGAAGACCAAATAATAAACTATAAATAAGCCAGGAAAGAGATGATGTTTTAGATAAGTTCTAAAAAATGATTTGAGAAAAACAATAAATAAGATTGGCTGATGCATTGACTGCAGAGTGTGACAGAAAAGAAATAATCAATGAGGCATATGGCCTAAACAGAGGAGGATGAGGTAGCAATTACTGATGGGGAAGATATTCTGTTTTAAAAGCTTTTTTAGAAGGATAGGATAGAAGATCAAGGGTTTCCTTTAGAGTTATATTTATATTTATATGTAAATGTATATAACTTAAAGGGGAGTGCCTAGGGATATAGATGTAAAATTGAAACTCATTAGCAAATTACTTATATTTATAAAATAAATTGGATAAAATTACAAAGGGACTACAAATACATGAACAAAAAGAGAAGCAAATTGGTTTCAGCGTTATGGGCAACTAGGTGTTCCAAGGGACTCTTCTGCAGAAATTAGATCCTGAAAAGAGAATGCTCTTTGAGACATTAGTTACATCATACAAGTTGAGAGCAGGCTTATCCTTTTGTGACAGTTATTCTCTCTCTCTGTCTTTGTCTCTGTCTCTGTCTCTCTCTCTCACACACACACATGCACACAAATTGTGAAATTGAGATGCAATAATTGCCTATAAAAATGGGTCCCCATCAACTATTTTTGAAATTCAATGTGAAATAAAAACATTTATAGGTTAAAACAATATTGAGAAATTTTATCAGCCAAGAGACCTGTACTAAGAAATAAATAATTTATTATTGGAAGAAGGAAGTCATTTCAAATTTCATATAGAAGAAGGGATACTGAGCACATAAAAAAGTAAAATATGTGTAAATAAGACATGCATGCAAATAAATCAAAACAAGCATCATATATTTGCCTTAAATACACATGTGGCATGTATAAAATATTCATGTATAATATTTATATTACCTTACATCATTTTAAATTTAATCTTTGATCTTTAATATTGTATCATTTATGTGAAAACAACACATAAATGAATATGGGAATGTTTATCATATGCCTGCCCCACCACTGTATTTTTTTTTTTTTTAACATCTTTATTGGAGTATAGTTGCTTTATAATGTTGTGTTAGTTTCTGCTGTATAAAAAAGTGAATCAGCTATATTTATACATATATCCCCTTATCCCCTCCCTCTGGTATCTTCCTCCCACCCTCCCTATCCAACCCCTCTAGGTGGTCACAAAGCACCGAGCTGATCTCCCTGTGTTATGCGGCTGCTTCCCACTAGCTATCTATTTTACATTTGGTAGTGTATATATGTCAATGTTACTCTCTCACTTCGTGCCAGCTTACCCATCCCCTTCCCCGTGTCCTCAAGTCCATTTTTTACGTCTGCATATTTATTCCTGTCCTGCCCCTAGGTTCATCAGAGCCTTTTTTTTTTTTTTTTTTTTTTTTTAGATTCTAGATATATGTGTTAGCATAACGGTATTTGTTTTTCTCTTTCTGACTTACTTTGCTCTGTATGACAGACTCTAGGTCCATCCACCTCACTACAAATAACTCAGTTTCATTTCTTTTTATGGCTAATATTCCACTGTATATATGTGCCACATCTTCCTTATCCATTCATCTGTCGATGGACACTTAGTTTGCTGCTATGTCCTGCCTATTGTAAATAGAGATGCAATGAACATTGTGGTACATGACGCTTTTTGAAAGTTTTTATGGTGTTCTCAGGGTATATGCCCAGTAGCAGGATTGCTGGGTCATATGGTAGTTCTATATTTGTTTTTTTAAGGAACCTCCACACTGTTCTCCATAGTGGCTGTATCAATTTACGTTCACACCAATAGTGCAAGAGGGTTCCCTTTTCTCCACATCCTCTCCAGCATTTATTGTCTGTAGACTTTTTGATGACCAGTGTGAGGTGATACCTCATTGTAGTTTTAATGTGCATTTCTCTAATGATTAATGATGTTGAGCATCCTTTCATGTGTTTGTTGGCAATCTGTATATCTTCTTTGGAGAAATGTCTATTTAGGTTTTCTGCCCATTTTTGGATTGGGCTTTTTGTTTTTGATATTGATCTGCATGAGCTGCTTATAAATTTTGGAGATTAATCCTTTGTCAGTTGCTTCATTTGCAAACATTTTCTCCCATTCTGAGGGGTGTCTTTTCATCTTGTTTGTGGTTTCATTTGCTGTGCAAAAGCTTTTAGGTTTCATTAGGTCCCATTTGTTTATTTTTGTTTTTATTTCCATTTCTCTAGGAGGTGGGTCAAATAAGATCTTGCTGTGATTTATGTCATAGAGTGTTCTGCCTATGTTTTCCTCTAAGAGTTTTATAGTATCTGGTCTTACATTTAGGTCTTCAATCCATTTTGAGTTTATTTTTGTGTATGGTGTTAGGGAGTGTTCTAATTTCATTCTTTTACATGTAGGTGTCCAGTTTTCCCAGCACCATTTATTGAAGAGGTTGTCTTTTCTCCATTGTATATTCTTGCCTCCTTTATCAAAGATAAGGTGACCATATGTGCATGGGTTTATCTCTGGGCTTTCTATTTTGTTCCATTGATCTATATTTCTGTTTTTGGGCCAGTTCCATACTGTCTTGATTACTACTATAGCTAATCAATGAATTTGGTAGAGTAGCAGGATACAAAATTAATGCACACAAATCTCTTGCATTCATATACACTAATGATGAAAAATCTGAAAGAGAAATAAGGAAACACTCCCACTTACCATTGCAACAAAAAGAATAAAATGCCTAAGAATAAAGCTATCTAAGGAGACGAAAGACCTATATGTAGAAAACTATAAGACACAGATGAAAGAAATTAAAGATGATACAAACAGTTGGAGAGATATACCATGTTCTTGGATTAGATGAATCAACATTGTGAAAATGACTGTACTATCCAAAGCAATCTACAGATTCAATGCAATTCGTATCAAACTACCAATGTCATTTTTCACAGAACTAGAACAAAAAATTTCACAATTTGTATGGAAACACAAAAGACCCCTAATAGCCAAAACAATATTGAGAAAGCAGATCGGAGGAGGAGGAATCAAGCTCCCTGACTTCAGACTATACTACAAACCCACCGCTGTATTTTAGAAGTAGGTATCTTGTCTGGTTTCACAGGTTTAAAGGAATTTTGTCCCTGGATAGACCATACACAGAATCTCACCAGTACCTTATTTAGATTCTTTAGAAGATGAGATTTGAATGTTTTTGAGTTGATTATATGTAGTTAAGATTTTGAATTTAGGAATGTTGTTAAGTGGGTTAATATATTTTGCATATTGAAAGCATATGAATGTTAGAGGGCTGGAGGGCAGATTCTGATGGGTAGAATTGTATTCCCGCAAAGATATGTTAAAGTCTGAACCCCCAGCAACTGTAAATGTGACTTTATTTGGAAACAGGTTATTTATAGATGTAATCAAGTTAAGATTAGCTCATTAGAGTGGGCCCTGACCAGATATGGCTGTTGTCTGTATAAATAAAGAGAAATTCAGATACAGGCACAGTGGAAGGACAGCTATGTGAAGACAGAGGCAGAGATTAGAGTGATGCTTCTACAATACAAGCAAAGGAATATCTGGGACTACCAGAAGCAGAAAGAGTCAAGGAAGGATAATGTCCTAGAGGTTTCAGAGGGAGCATGATCCTGCCAACTGATGGATTTCAGACTTCTAGCCTCCAGATGTGTGAATGAATATCTTTCTGTTGTTTTAAAACACCCAGTTTATGGTACTTTCTTGACAGCCCTAGGAAACTAATACACATGGTTAGGGCAATGTTCTCTGTGTCTGCTGGAAGATATAGTCAAGGGTTGAATGAGTAGCTTAGACATGATAAAGTCCCTCCAACATTCTTATAATTAAATCTTTTTGGAATCAATTTTATTTAAAATTAGTGCCCATTGAGTTTAGGTTTCAGTCAAACAACCAAACAAACAATTCCAAGTGCTTGAGAGGATATCCAGTTCAAATTCTCTGGAAAAGGGATCCATGCCATTAATTCAGTTTGACACAAAATTATACTCTTTCTTCCTTGGGTTGGAACCCTTGCTACTCCTCTCCATGCACATTTTTCCAATATTTTTTATGTATAAGCCTTCTTCTCATTAGTTTAACTTAATGTTTTTTCTCTTATCCATGCTGGACTTAGAGTCTAGTTATAGTTCTGATGGAGTATGAAAATTAGCTAAGCCTTTTAAGGTAATTATAATACCTCAGATAGGTTATTATAGGGTTTTCTAAGGGCCACCTCCCATCCAAGTACTCACCAAGCCCGATCCTGCTTAGCTTCGGAGATCAGACGAGATCGGGCACGTTCAGGGTGGTATGGCCGTAGACTAAGGGCCACCTCAAAACTGGTAGAGTCAACATTCAGTGAAACTGGCGGTTCAAAGAGATAAGGGGTTTGAAATTCTTCAGATTGTTTCTTTTCCAATTCTAGTGTCAAGGATTTTTACCAATTATTGCCCTAACTTTCTTGTAAGAGACTTGATAAGGAATTGAAACCAAGTTGTGATAGCAGGGTTGAGCTCATTTTTTCAAAACTGAGTCAGTCTTACAGATAAAAAGATTAGAGAATCTTGGAAAATAATCATAGATACTAGCTGATTTTTTTACCCTGCTGTCATCTGAAAATTAAAAACTTTATAACTTAAACATTTCTTTATTAGGATCTCTGGTTCATTTAGAAATAGTCAAACTCTACTATGATGGTTGTTCTTCATGTCCTTCATAAGACTCTATATCAGGGATCTCTTATTCTACCAAAATATTGTCATCAATAGGCATTTCATTTCAAATAACTATAGGTAATACTTTAAGTAACTGTTTCACAATTATGTTACATGGACCTCTGACAATCTACCTTTTAAGTGTAATAGGATTCCTTTAAACCCACTATATCAGCTATTCAATCCCAGGTTATAATTTATTTGACAATTTTTTGCATGCAATCACTTCTGACATCAATTATTATATTGATCACATTTCTTAGTTACAGTAAAGAATATCTAGTCTAGTTTTAGCAGAAATGGATTTAAGTAAGATATATAGAGACTTGTGGGCATGCCTGAAGAAATGGACTTTGAGCTGAGCTTTTAGGAACGATGCCCAGATCTATCACCGTGTGGACGTGCGTTGTAACAAAATATCTTCAACCGTGGAGGTCAACGGAAGGCCTGGACCAGCAATCTCTGTTCACGATAGTAAGCAAAGAATTGCAAACTACCACGTTAAGCTTAAGCACAAAGCAAAGTTTATTTAAGCATAGGTACATTTTCAGAGAGGGAGAGAGAAAGAGAGTGAGAGCAGGCTGTTTCTGAGAGCGGGCTGTTTCAGCGAAATGAAGCAAGCCCGAAGCAAAGGTACACTCTCAGAGAGAGAGAGAGAGAGAGAGAGAGAGTGGGCTGTTGCTGCGAATGGAAAGCAGCATTCCTATACAGGCTTAAGGGCGCTTTTAAGGAGCATTTTACAGGGAGGTGGCTGTGAGTGACAGGGGATCATTATTTGATTGACAGTCTCGAGCTATGTAACAAGCTTACTGCTGTGCATGCTCTCACCATTTAATCACTAAGAAACGCCCACTAAGGGGGCAAAACCACATGTAGGTTTTATTATAATGATGCAATAATGAGTTTGGGTTTACTATAGGTTATACTCCTGTCTGGTCTGGGCATGCGCAGCCCGGGGAACTTCCCTTGTGTTACTGTGCCCCTCTTTATCAGGATAAGCCACCCACCACACGATCATAGTTTCACCCATTCTGAGTGAGGTCAAGGGAGAGTCCCCAGATTGCTGGGTGTGTGACTCGATTTCTTCTCCTTGTTTTTCTCACCACTGTCACCTCCTTGCTGCTAATGTCTAACTACCTAACATATCCACAATACAGAATGTTGCTTACCAAAGGGAGCAACTGCTTCTTCTATGGTCAAGAATCTGCCAACTCAGAAAGCTGCCTCCTCCAGAACCATTTTGCCTCTATCGCAGTCTCCACCAAGAGAAAAACACGTCACATACTTTGCATTTCTTAGTTCACTCAGTCCTGAAACAAATTCTCATTCAAGTGCGTTGGATTGCCAGAAGCTTATTCACATACCTATATGGCAGAAGCCAAAGAAGCTGGAAAACAGAATGTATTTCCATTTAAAATTTTATGTTAGAATTTATACTGTGGGGGACACTATATCATCCCCTTTCCATAATCACTCTATCTGAGACTTGCTGGCTAAATGTTCAATGAGGTTGAGCTCACACAAAGGAAGAAGGCTGTTGTTCCATCAAAAGTGTATGATGAACTCATACTTCTACTAGATTTTTCAATTGTATAGAATTTCCCAAAACAATGCACAAAGCAAGAGAACTAATTATATTTCTGTGGCTTACACATTGGCTTTGAAGGTTATTACCTTAAAAGACCTCAAAATTCAAAAATATTAAAGAATTAGAAAATATATTGTAATCTTGGCATCATGAAAACACTAACTTGGAGAGAGAGATATATATACATCTCTCTCTCTCTCTCTCTCTCTCTCTCTCTATATATATATATATATGTATATATTCAGGAAGGTATCTTACAAGTGAGCCTGATAGTGAAAGACCTAGGTTTATTTTACCTTTCTTCCCTTCATGACTCCATGATCTTAGAAATATGACTTGATTTCAGAAGGGAAAATAATTTTGATTGAAGCATTTTTTATTTTTTGGAACCAAGACATCAAGTATAAACAAGAGGTAGGTATAATGTAAGACTGGTTACTGTTAGTAATATAAATTTGATTCAATTGCTTTTTCCTGAAATCCTACTATTTGTTTGGCTTTTACTAGATGCTGAGGATAGAAATGAAAATTAAGTAGCTCCTATGTGTAGGAATGGAAGATACACACTGGGATAAAGGTATAACAGTGAAAAAAGGTGCTGAGATGCCAAATCATGAGATATGTACTTGCAATAGTGATGGTGGGGAGGAGAGGATCCAAGATGGAGGAGTAGAAGGACGTGCTCTCACTCCCTCTTGCAAGAACACCAGAATCACAACTAGCTCCTGGACAATCATCGACAGGAAGACACTGGAACTCACCACAAAAGATACCCCACATCTGAAGACAAAGAAGAAGCCACAATGAGGTGGTAGGAGGGTCGCAATCAGAGTAAAATCAAATCCTATAACTGGTGGGTGGGTGACTCACAGACTGGCGAACACTTATACCACAAAAGTCCACCCACTGGAGTGAAGATTCTGAACCTCACGTCAGGCTTCCCAACCTGGGGGTCTGGCAACGGGAGGAGGAATTCATAGAGAATCAGACTTTGAAGCCTAGTGGGATTTGATTGCAGGACTTCGACAGGACTGTGGGAAAGAGAGACCCCACTCTTGGAGGGCGCACACAAAATAGTGTGCACATCAGGACCCAGGGGAAGGAACACTGACCCCGGGGGATACTGAACCAGACCTACCTGCTAGCGTTGGAAGGTCTCCTGCAGAGTGGGGGGGTGGTTCTGTTTCACCATGGGGACAAGGACACTGGCAGCAGAAGTTCTGGGATGTACTGCTTGGCTTGAGCCCTCCCAGAGTCTGTCATTAGCCCCACCAAAGAGCCCAGGTAGGCTCCAGTGTTGGGTTGCCTCAGGCAAAACAACCAACAGGGAGGGAACCCAGCCCCACTCATCAACAGTCAAGTGGATTAAAGTTTTACTGAGCTCTGACCACCACAGCAACAGTCAGCTCTACCCACCACCAGAGCCACCCATCAAGCCTCTAAGACAGCCTCAACCACCAGAGGGCAGACAGCAGAAGCAAGAAAAACTACAATCCTGCAGTCTGTGGAACAAAAAACACATTCACAGAAAGATAGACAAGATGAAAAGTCAGAGGACTATATACCAGATGAAGGAACAAGATAAAACCCCAGAAAAACAACTAAATGAAGTGGAGCTAGGCAACCTTCCATAAAAAGAAATCAGAATAATGATAGTGAAGATGATCTAGGACCTCAGAATAAGAATGGAGGCAAAGATCAAGAAGATGCAAGAAATGTTTAACAAAGACCTAGAAGAATTAAAGAACAAACAAACAGAGATGAACAATACAATAACTGAAATGAAAATTACACTAGAAGGAATCAATAGCAGAATAACTGAGGCAGAAGAACGGATAAGTGACCTGGAAGACAGAATGGTGGAATTCACTGCTGCGGAACAGACTAAAGAAAAAAGAATGAAAAGAAATGAAAACAGCCTAAGAGACGTCTGAGGCAACATTAAACGCAACAACATTTGCATTATAGGGGTCCCAGAAGGAGAAGAGAGAGAGAAAGGACCAGAGAAAATATTTGAAGAGATTATAGTTGAAAACTTCCCTAACATGGGAAAGGAAATAGCCACCTAAGTCCAGGAAGCGCAGGGAGTCACATCCAGGATAAACCCAAGGAGAAACACACCGAGACACATAGTAATCAAATTGGCAGAAATTAAAGACAAAGAAAAATTATTGAAAGCAGCAAGGGAAAAATGACAAATAACATACAAGGGAACTCCCATAAGGTTAATAGCTGATTTCTCAGCAGAAGTTCTACATGGCAGAAGGGAGTGGCATGATATACTTAAAGTGATGAAAGGGAAGAACTTACAACCAAGATTACCCTACCCAGAAAGGATCTCATTCAGATTTGATGGAGAAATCAAAAGCTTTACAGACAAGCAAAAGCTAAGAGAATTCAGCACCACCAAACCAGCTCTACAACAAATGCTAAAGGAACTTCTCTAAGTGCAAAACACAAGAGAAGAAAAGGACCTACAAAAACAAACCCAAATCAATTAAGAAAATGGTCATAGGAACATACATATCGATATTTACCTGAAACATGAATGGATTAAATGCTCCAACCAAAAGACACAGGCTTGCTGAATGGATACAAAAACAAGACCCATCTATATGCTGTCTACAAGAGACCCACTTCAGACCTAGGGACACATAAGACTGAAAGTGAGGGGATGGAAAAAGATATTCCATGCAAATGGAAATCAAAAGAAAGCTGGAGTAGCTATACTCATATCAATAAAATTGACTTTAAAATAAAGAATGTTACAAGAGACAAGGAAAGACACTACATAATGATCAAGGGATTAATCCAAGAAGAAGATATAACAATTATAAATATATATGCACCCAACATCGGCACACCTCAATACATAAGGAAACTGCTAAGAGCTATAAAAGAGGAAATTGACAGTAACACAATAATAGTGGGAGACTTTAACACCTCACTTACACCAATGGACAGATCATCCAAAATGAAAATAAATAAGGAAACAGAAGCTTTAAATGACACAATAGATGAGATAGATTTAATTGATATTTATAGGACATTCCATCCAAAAACAGCAGATTACACTTTCTTCTCGAGTGTGCAAGGAACATTCTCCAGGATGGATCACATCTTGGGTCACAAATCAAGTCTTAATAAATTTAAGAAAATTGAAATCATATCAAGCGTCTTTTCTGACCACAATGCTATGAGATTAGAAATGAATTACAGGGAAAAAAATGTAAAAAACACAAACACATGGAGGCTAAACACTACGTTACTAAATAACAAAGAGATCACCGAAGAAATCAAAGAGGAAATCAAAAAATACCTAGAGACAAATGACAATGAAACATGACGATGCAAAACCTATGCGATGCAGCAAAAGCAGTTCTAAGAGAGAATTTTATAGCTCTACAAGCCTACCTAAAGAAACAAGAAAAATCTCAAGTGAACAATCCAACCTTACACCTAAAGGAACTGGAGAAAGAAGAACAAACAAAACCCAATGTTAACAGAAGGAAAGAAATCATAAAGATCAAACAAAGAAAACAATAGCAAAGATCAATAAAACTAAAAGCTGGTTCTTTGAGAAGATAAACAAAATTGATAAGCCATTAGCCAGACTCATCAAGAAAAAGAGGGAGAGGACTCAAATCAATAAAATTAGAAATGAAAAAGGTGAAGTTACAACAGACACTGCAGAAATACAAAGCATCCTAAGAGACTACTACAAGCAACTCTATGCCAATAAAATGGACAACCTGGAAGAAATGGACAAATTCGTAGAAAGGTATAACCTTCCAAGACTGAACCAAGGAGAAGTAGAAAATATGAACAGACCAATCACAAGTAATGAAACTGAAACTGTGATTAAAAATCTTCCAACAAACAAAAGTCCAAGACCAGATGGCTTCACAGGTGAATTCTAACAAACATTTAGAGAACAGCTAACACCCATCCTTCTCAAATTCTTCCAAAAAATTGCAGAGGAAGGAACACTCCCAATCTCATTCTATGAGGCCACCATCACCCTGATACCAAAACCAGACAAAGATACTACAAAAAAAGAAAATTACAGACCAATATCACTGAAGAACATAGATGCAAAAATCCTCAACAAAATACTAGCAAACAGAATCCAACAACACATTAAATGGATCATACACCACGATCAAGTGGGATTTATCCCAGGGATGCAAGGATTCTTCAATATATGCCAATCAATCAATGTGATACATCATATTAAGAAATTGAAGAATAAAAACCATATGATCATCTCAATAGATGCAGAAAAAGCTTTTGACAAAATTCAACACCCATTTATGATAAAAAAAAAAAAAAACTCTCCAGAAAGTGGGCATAGAGGGAACCTATCTCAACATAATAAAGGCCATATATGACAAACCCACAGTAAACATCATTCTCAACGGTGAAAAACTGAAAGCATTTCCTCTAAGATCAGGAATGAGACAAGGATGTCCACTCTCACCACTATTATTCAACATAGTTTTGGAAGTCCTAGGCACGGCAATCAGAGAAGAAAAAGAAATAAAAGGAATACAAATTGGAAAAGAAGAAGTAAAACTGTCACTCTTTTCCGATAACATGATACTATACTTAGAGAATCCAAAAATGCCACCAGAAAACTAATCAATGCCACCAGAGCTAATCAATGAATTTGGTAAAGTTGCAGGATACAAAATTAATGCACAGAAATCTCTTGCATTCCTATACACTAATGACGAAAAATCTGAAAGAGAAATTATGGAAATACTCACATTTACCATTGCAACAAAAAGAATAAAATACCTGGGAATAAACCTACCTAGGGAGACAAAAGACCTGTATGCAGAAAACTATAAGACACTGATGAAAGAAATTAAAGATGATACCAACAGATGGAGAGATATACCATGTTCTTGGATTGGAAGAATCAATATTGTGAAAATGCCTATACTACCCAAAGCAATCTACAGATTCAATGCAATCCTTATCAAATTACCAATGGCATTTTTCACGGAACTAGAACAAATCATATTAAAATTTGTATGGGGACCCAAAAGACCCCATATAGCCAAAGCAGTCTTGAGGGAAAAAAACAGAGCTGGAGGAATCAGACTCCCTGACCTCAGACTATACTACAAAGCTACAGTAATCAGGACAATATGGTACTGGCACAAAAAGAGAAACATAGATCAATGGAACAAGATAGAAAGCCCAGAGACAAACCCAAGCACCTATGGTCAACTAATCTATGACAAAGGAGGCAAAGATACACAATGGAGAAAAGACAGTCTCTTCAATAAGTGGTGCTGGGAAAACTTGACAGCTACATGTAAAAGAATGAAATTAGAATACTCCCTAACACCACACACAAAAATAAACTCAAAATGGATTACAGACCTAAATGTAAGACCAGACACTCTAAAACTCTTGGAGGAAAACATAGGAAGAACACTCTTTGACATAAATCACAGCAAGATCTTTTTTGATCCACCTCCTAGAGTAATGGAAATAAAAACAAAAATAAACAAATGGGACCTAATGAAACTTCAAACCTTTTGCACAGCAAAGGAAACCATAAACAAGATGAAAAGACAACCCTCAGAATGAGAGAAAATATTTGCAAATGAATCAACGGACAAAGGATTAATCTCCAAAATATATAAACAGCTCATTCAGCTCAATATTAAAGAAACAAACAACTCAATCCAAAAATGGGCAGAAGACCTAAATAGACTTTTCTCTAAAGAAGACATACAGATGGCCAAGAAGCACATGAAAAGCTGCTCAACATCACTAATTATTAGAGTAATGCAAATCAAAACTACAATGAGGTATCACCTCACACCAGTTAGAATGGGCCTCATCAGAAAATCTACAAACAACAAATGCTGGAGAGGGTGTGGAGAAAAGGGAACCCTCTTGCACGGTTGGTGGGAATGTAAATTGATACAGCCACTATGGAGAACAATATGGAGGTTCCTTAAAAAACTAAAAATATAATTAACATATGATCCAGCAATCCCACTACTGGGCATATACCCAGAGAAAACCGTAATTCAAAAAGACACATGCACCCCAATGTTCATTGCAGCACTATTTGCAATAGCCAGGTCATGGAAGCAACTTAAATGCCCATCAACAGACGAATGCATAAAGAAGATGTGGTACATATATACAATGGAATATTACTCAGCCATAAAAAGGAACGAAATTGAGTTATTTGTTGAGACGTGGATGAATCTAGAGACTGTCATACAGAGTGAAGTAAGTTAGAAGTATAAAAACAAATATCGTATATTAATGCATGTATGTGGAACCTAGAATAATGGTACAGATGAACTGATTTGCAGGGCAGAAATTGAGACACAGATGTAGAGAAACTTATGGACACCAGTGGGGGAAAACCGCGATGGGGTGGGGATGGTGGTGTGCTGAATTGGGCAATTGGGATTGACATGTATACACTGATGTGTAAAAAATTGATGTCTGATAAGAAACTGCAGTACAAACAAACAAACAAACAAAACAACTAATAAAATTTTAAAAAAAGGAATGAAATACTGACACACACTACAGCATGGCTGAACCTTGAAAGCATGGTCTCACTGAAAGAAGCCAGACATGACAGGCCACATATTGAATGATTCCATTTCTATGAAATGACCTAAAGAGGTAAATCCATGGAGACAGTAAGCAGAGCAGTGGTGACCAGGGACTGGAGTGACAGGAATGAGGAATGAGTGCTTATGGGGGGGTGGGATTATCTTTTGTGTTGATGAAAATGTTCTAAAATTGGTTCTGGTGTTGGTTGCACAAGTCTGTGAATATACTTAAAACCATTGAATTGTGTATTTTAAATGGGAGAATTGTGTGATATATTATCTCAATAAAGTGGTTTATAAAAAACAAAACAAAACACAATACGATATCTGTATACATCCACCAGAAAAGCTGTAATTTAAACAGACATAACACCAAGTGTTGGTGATGTTGCTGAGCAACCAGAACGCTTATATGCTGCCGGTGGGATTATAAAGTGGTACATAAAAACATTTTGGAAAACAGTTTGATAGTTTCTTATAAAATTAAACATACACTTAACTTATGACCCAGCAATTCTACTTCTAGATACTCACTGAAGATAAATAAAAACATATGTCTACAAAAAAAAAAAAAAAAATAGTGATGGTGGTTGCAGTTTAGCATCTACATAAGTAATAGTACCTGTATGTGAGGAAAAGTAGGTTGTAACCATTTTATGGAGGGTAAAGGCCAGGTTGAGAATTCTAAACTGAATTTGGAAGGTTATAGGAGCCTCTGAAAGCTTTTAGGAAAGAGGGTAATGTGGTCTATGTTACTTTATAAGAAGATTACATTAAGATTTCTTCATCTAATGATACCTGAGAGGTATAAAGGATATTTATTTCTAAAGTGCTGTAATAGGTATAATATTATTTTATCCATATAAACTCTTAATGCCACAAAGGTGAAAGATATTTTTGCTATTTTATTGTTGGGAGGTTATTAGTTTTCTAAGGTTAGACATTTCACTTGACACAAACCTATATTTTAAGGTGAGATTATATTTTAAATATATATTTCATGGAATCTTTCAAATCTTAAAGAGGTCAAGACATATTTTCTTTTGAATAGCTGAGAGCTGCAGATCATCTTGATTGAAATGTTAATTTAAAATTCATTGCGGGAAAACAGTTTTAAATATGTCAACAGAAGCTTGCCGATTATATTATCCACAAGCAGTAAAATAGATCCACTAGTTTGGATGGTTTCAAAATAGGTGAAGAACTCTTCTTCCTAATAACAGTTGTTAGAGCAAAATGTGCTGTGTTTACAAACACTTGTCTTTAAATTGGTTTTGCTCATCCATAGTTACTATATTAGGTTTAAACTACTGTGAAATTGTGAAATTAACTTTACTAATTGTATTTGTAGAAAAGATTTTCAATGCAGAAAAGTAAGGTCAAAAGGTTAATTTATTGGCATAGATTTCAGTAGTTTTAGTGAAGCGTAACTAGAGTTCTGTTTACTTGAATCACATTTCCATGAACAGAAATTGCTTTATAACAGAAACATTCATGGAATTATGTAGAAATCAGAGCATTAGACAACTGTATCTTGAGCAAGAATATACTTTTTGAGTTGTGCTCTCATAGGAAATGTCAAAAGATGAATCACCCTTTAGGTATGTTATTATGCATGCATGAATATATTTATGTGTTTAAATATCTCTGTGGCATCAAGTAAGGATTGCAGCCTCTTGACATTTCTTTATCTCTTGCTCTAAGTATTAAGTGAGTAGGCTTATAGCTTAAAAACATTGAAAGGCTCTGAGAGCCCAAAATTTGGATACAGTGGTTAAGGACTAAAATAACACTTTCAGTGCTATTTAGACTTAGAGGCCCACTCCTATGCTAATTTTTAAAAGATCACTTACAAGTTTTACGCTGGCCCTTTTAATCCATTGATAATTAAATCTGTCATTTGATGGACAGTGAGGGGGAAAATTCTCTAAGTTACTAAGACCTTAGTAAATGCCATAGGTAGCTATGCTATTACCCCTGGAGTGCTTGTACCTTTCATGTTATTACTTATAAGAACAGAGATATTTAGAGTGTTGTTTGTTTCCTACATCCACTTTATCACTTTTTTTCTTGAAATGGAAGAAAATGTCTTCATTGTATAAGAAAAGAATAAACATGTTTGCTACTTTTTTTTTCCTAAAATATTTTTGATTTTGATTACATCAATGAAATATTCTAAATTAAAGCACAACTTCCTTTTTCTTCTTGGTGAATGCATTCGTTTATGCAACCATTTGGTTATTAATACTTGACCATGGGTGAAGCCTTAATGCTTTAGGGAACAGAGAACTCCAAAGGAACCCAATTTCAAAATTGTGTGAAATTACTGGCTCTGAGTTCCAAATTTGTCTTGAAATGCAATTTGAATTTTGATAGCAAGGACTATACATTTGCAAGGATTTTTTTTTTTTTTTAAGACTTCAGTTTTTTTTTTTTTTAACACAATTGTGTATTTATTTATTTATTTATTTATTTATTTATTATTTATTTATTTTTGCCTGCATTGCGTCTTTTTTGCTGCACGCGGCTTTCTCTAGTTGCAGCGAGCGGGGGCTACTCTTCATTGCGGTGCGCGGGCTTCTCATTGCGGTGGCTTCTCTTGTTGAGGAGCACGGGCTCTAGGCGCATGGGCTTCAGTAGTTGTGGCTGGCGGGCTCTAGAGAGCAGGCTCAGTAGTTGTGGCGCACGGGCTCAGCTGATCCGCGGCATGTGGGATCTTCCCGGACCAGGGCTTGAACCCGTGTCCCCTGCATTGGCAGGTGGGTTCTTAACCACTACGCCACCTGGGAAACCCGCAAGGATTTTTTTAAAAGCATTTATTTCCAATAAGTTTGGCTTTGACTACCAAATTAAAGTTTAGAAGACTTTATTGCCTAAAGTACAAAGTGTAGAGAAATGCAAAATGTTACGAGAGGTTTCCTTGCATGATGAAAACAAGTGTGGAAAATTTCTGACCTGGGAACAAAAACTTTGAAAAGGATTGAACCAGAAGAACATGAGTGTTAAGCTGTGAGTTTTGCGGGAGAGCACTGCCTCCTACATTTTCCTTCATTGTAGATGTCTGAGGGAAATGAGGGGCAGGGCTTTAGCAGCAGAAATCCCAGAATGGTTTAGGGATGGTAAGAAATTCGTGGACTCGTGCCTTACTTTTTATTGTGAGCCAGGACATTTAAGCCTAACTCACTAGCAGACGAGTAGTGAAGACTGAGTAAGGTATCCAGGAAAATGGAACTTATGGCAGCCTCACAAAAGAGTGTGTACTACAGTGAGGTGCAAGAAAAGAAGCTGAAAGTTTTTAATCTCTAAGGAGGAATCATAAGGGAAATAGTCAGGCTAGAACATCTGTCGTCAGTATGGAGAAGAGCAGAATGCCTGGAACTGGTAACCAGAGGACATTTTTTTTTTTTTTTTTTTTTTTTTTTTTTTTTTTTTTTTTTTTTTTTTTTTTTTTTTTTTTTTTTTTTTTTTTTTATTTATTTATTTTTGGCTGTGTTGGGTCTTCGGTTCGTGCGAGGGCTTTCTCCAGTTGCGGCAAGCGGGGGCCACTCTTCATCGCGGTGCGGGGACCGCTCTTCATCGCGGTGCGCGGGCCTTTCACTATCGCGGCCCCTCCCGTTGCGGGGCACAGGCTCCAGACGCGCAGGCTCAGCAGTTGTGGCTCACGGGCCCAGCCACTCCGTGGCATGTGGGATCTTCCCAGACCAGGGCTCGAACCCGTGTCCCCTGCATTAGCAGGCAGATTCTCAACCACTGCGCCACCAGGGAAGCCCCAGAGGACATTTTTAACTGTACATATCAGCAGAGATGCAAATGTACTCAAGAAACACCAAAGGAGGAGCTCTACTTCTAATCAGATGTCACTAGAGAACAGAAGATGACTGTAGATGTAATATTGCTCTTTCAATGCCATGCCTGAATTCCTGTGCAGTTCAGATAATCACTGAGCAGAAGCAATGGTGAGAAGTGAGGGAGAGAGTCCTCAATTTTCATCAAGTATTATCCAAAAAAGACAGCAAGGGCAAGATTAAAGTTTTAACCATCAATAAAAAAGAGGAACGAATGAAAAGCCAGCTTATTTTTAGTCCATAGTGATAAAGTTAATGTTTGCATCCTTGAGTTTTATGAACTATCAAACTGTGAAGTATGTTTGCTATGTCAACAACCTTAAAAATCTATTATTTCTCAACAATATATTTATGTGGGTGAGTATTAACTTAAGTGGGAAAGTAATGGTTATTTTTGGGGGGTTGGTACAAATACTTACATCAGTGTATTGATTAAGCCTGGGTTACTAAAACACACACACACACACACACACCAACTTCAGTGTTTCCCAAGAAGCCATAATTTATTTACCATCTTCTGTTCTTTTGTCATATCTACACACCACTTATTTTAGTTGATTTAATATTTTCTTTATGCCTACAAATTATTACATTCCTAATTATCCCAGTTCAAAACAATTATGAATTAAATATTTGATATAACTGGATAGTTAATTTTTCTTTATATTAATTTTGAACATTATTATTGAAAAGAATAATACATTCCACATAACACCCAAATCATAACTAATACCATCAGGTAGTCACTAAATTTTGGAAAATATTGATCTCATTAGTAATCAAGTGGAAAAAATCAAATAAAAATCTGTTTATTCAACAATCTTATATTCAGTATTTCTTAATGAAGTAACATTTAGAATGTTTTTTTTTTTTTTTGGTGGGGAAGGGAAATGTCTTTGTTCTTCAGAATTTGTTTCTCCTTACATGACTATTAGCATCCTTGACTTCCAGGTACTAAATGTCAGAAGCAGCTCACATCACTATAAAACACACACCCTAACCTCTAACACACACCATTTCTAACCTCTTCCTATTAGATTTTGGTGCCAACAGTTTCTATATTGTGAATATGTATGCACTCTTAAATTAAAAACGAATCTTTAATCCAATCTATTATTATAATACTCTGGATGGTTTGTAAATATATTAGGAGAAGAGGGTTTCAAAAGAAAAAATGTGTGTAGGACAGGATGGCAAAACAGGAATATCTACTGTGTAATTAAGAAATATAAAACCGTGGCACATATATACAATGGAACATTACTCAGCCATAAAAAGGAACGAAACTGAGTTATTTGGAGTGAGGTGGATGGACCTAGAGACTGTCATACAGAGTGAAGTAAGTCAGAAAGAGAAAAACAAATACCGTATGCTAACACATATGTATGGAATCTAAAAAAAAAAAAAAAAGAAAATGGTCAGAAGAACTAGGGGCAACATGGTAATAAAGATGCAGACCTACTAGAGAATGGGCTTGAGGATACGGGGAGGGGGAAGGGTAAGCTGGGACAAAGTGAGAGAGTGGCATGGACATATATACACTACCAAACGTAAAACAGATAGCTGGTGGGAAGCAGCTGCATAGCACAGGGAGGTCAGCTCAGTGCTTTGTGACCATCTAGAGGGGTGGGATAGGGAGGGTGGGAGGGAGGGAGATGCAAGAGGGAAGAGATATGGGGACATATGTATATGCATAACTGATTCACTTTGTTATAAAGCAGAAACTGACACGCCATTGTAAAGCAATTATACTCTAATAAAGATGTTAAAAAAAAAAAAGAAATATAAAACCAACTAAACTGGTGTATTAGGAATTACATTCCTACATTTTATAAGTAAGGATGTATTGTATTCCTGTGCAAAAGGAATAGAGAGTGCCTTAGTTGGATCTAAGAACCAGTTATTTTTTTCTAGATTCTGCCATGCTCTGGTAGTAAAGAAGTCATTGAGCTAGTTTCATTTTTTGCATGTAGATATCCAATTTTCCCAACACCATTTCTTGAAGAAACTATCCTTTCCCCATTGTGTATTCTTGTTGAAGGTCAGTTGACCATATATGTGTGGGTTTATTCCTGAACTCTCTATTCTGTTTTACTGGTCTATATGTCTATTTTTATTCCAAAACTATAATGTTTTGATTACTGTAGCTTTGTAATATAGTTTAAAATTTGGAAGTGTGATGCCTCCAACTTTGTCCTTCTTCTTCAAAATCACATTGACTCTTTGGAATCTTTTGTGATTCCATAGAAATTTTAGGAATGTTTTCTCTATTTCAGAGAAAAATGCCATTGCAATTTTAATAAGGATTACATAGATTCCTTTGAAGAGTATGAATATTTTTACAATATTAATTCATCTAATCAATAAACACAAGATGTCTTTCCATTTGTGTGTGTCTTTTAAATTTCTTTCATCAATGTTTTATAATTTTCAGTGTACAATTCTTTCACCTGTTTGGTTTTTGATGCTATTGTAAATGTTTTTATTTTCTTGATTTACTTTTCAGATACTTTGTTGTTACTGTATAAAAACACAAATAATTTTTCTATGATGACTTTGTATCCTACAATTTTAATGAATGTGTTTATTAGTTCTAACTCTTTTTTGTATGCAGTCTTTACAATATTCTACACATAAGATTATGTCATCTGCAAGCAGATAATTTTACTTCTTCCCTTTTGACTTGGATGCCTTTTATTTCTTTTTCTTGCATAATTGATCTAACTAGGACTTCCATTATTACATTGAAAAGAAGCAGCAAAAGTGGCCATCCTTGTCTTTTCCTGGATCTTAGAGAAAAAAGCTTTCATTTTTCCACATTGATCATTTTATTAGCTGTAAGCATTTCGTATGTGGATTTTATTGTGTTAAGGTAAGTTTATTCTCTACCTAATTTATTGATGGATTCTCTTTTTCCTAACAAACATACGCATTTTTTACTTTGTCATGAAATTGTAGCATTTTCTAGTAAGAATAGAAATATTGAAAATGGAAACTTAATTTACTGAGGGATTTTGCTTCATACTAGATTAATATCAAAATATCACACCACTTTTTAAAACAAAGTAAAAATGAAGATAAATATATTTTATGCTATATGTTTCTTGCTATTCTATGAATTTGAACAAGTTTGTTGTGCTAGACATCAATTTAGTTCAACCATTTCTAGGTTCCTATTTGAAATTTATATATATATACATATATATGTATATATATATATACACACACACAACAGGTTGATCTGAATGCATATTGGAATCTCTTTTTAAACCTGACTTGTCTCTAAAGCTCTCACTGGCATGATAGTCTATGCAAAAGCTATGCTGACTTCATGGTTCCATTATGTAAATAAGGTAATACATCTATTTATGCCCCTCAGAATGTGACTGAAAACTGTGAAGAAATACAGCAGGGTGGAATGCGCCTGGAAAATTTTTATGGAGTTTTTTAATTCCAGCTGTCAAATTCCAACAACTAATTACATTGAGAAGAGAAGGAAAAACACCCCTCCCTTACATTGTGTATAACTTCACAAAATAAAATAGAGAAGGGAAATAGCTATTTAGTCTTATAAAATATGTTACTTCAAGTTAATTATACTTAAAAATGATTATTTTAGCATGCATATTTTAAAGAAAGAGTTGCATCAATCAAATTGTCTATTTTTGCTCTATGTAATTCTGCACATTTCCCAATAAAGTATTACAGTGAAATATATGACTTCAGGAATTTAATCACATAGCAATTTTACTTTGGATTCCCATTCTTCCTCTACATAGATACAAGGGAGCTAATTTTTCCACTGCTACTGGCTGAAATATAGGGACTTCTATTTTCACATTTTGGGGGGAATTACAAACTATATTTACTTAGTTATGAGAATTTTTAATGCCATGTCAGATTCAAACTTTGAACTTGATTCAAAGTACCTCCCCACCTCACTCCTCCTCAGTTTGGATGCATGCAGTTGTCGACTGAAAAAAAAAAAAAAAGGCACAACTTAAAAGTTAAGAATTATGTTTTATTTGGTGGACAAAAACTTTAGCACAGAAGACAGCAGTTCAGATAGCTCTGAGGGACTGCTTGGAAGTGGTTAGGGAGAAGCCAGGATATACAGGAGATTTTACCAAAAAAAAAAAAAAAAAAAACCCAAAGAAAACACAGGTAGTCAGAATATCAAAAGATTACTGTTAATTAAAGAAAACCAGATATCTCAAGTTAATGAATTTAGTAGTTTTCTAAGTATGGGAAGATGCAGGAGTCTGTGCTCATTGAAATCATTCCTTTGATATGCACCTTAGCTATATAGGGCTGGTATCCTTCTTTTCTCCACCCTGAATCCCCTCAGTGTGCCCAGTAGGGGCACTTCAGTAGCTGCAGCCTTGATGAGCAACATCCTTTGTTTACTGATTTGGCAGACAACATTTTTCATCCATAGTGGAGAGGCCTATAATAAAGGAGAAAGAACAACTGGTTGCTTCTCCAATTCTGACACCTTGCTAACAGTTGATTCAAATCCACACTCACTGCCAAGTTTGGACTGGCGGAGTAGAGGAAAGATAAGCAGAATATTTTTGTGATTGTAATGTTGTGAGCTAGCATCACATTTTTAGAACTGGCAGATGGTTAAAGCTTATTCTTTAATAGGTGTGTTCATAGGTCCTTGGATAACTTATGTACATTTGGGGCAATATCTCATCTGCATCTCTCCTGCTGCAGATGATGCTCTTTCCCTCAACTCATTGGTTACAATTCCCTTCTCAGACTCTGCAACTCACTGATTCCCTTTGCTCTTCTAGGTATCCTTCTTGGAAAGAAACACAATGAAATCCAGTCAGTTTTCTGTTGCATGTGACCCAAATCTAGCTTACAGGAAAAACTCACTGGCTAATTCCTGTACAAGAGAATGAATACAAAAAGAATAGCATCGTTCAGTGGGAAAGCTGTAACTTCCAGTTTTTATTGAACACAGAATAAAATGTAGGAAGACATATAAAGAACAATGCTATTAATACATGAGAGTTGCATTAGGTAAATATTTCTGTGTAATTAATTATTTAAAAATGATGCCAAAACTCAGCTTCTCTGTACACCCGTGCCGAATCGAATCTCAGAGACAGAGTTTTGGGTAGAAAAGGATAGCTTTATTACTTTGCCAGGAAAAGGGGGACACAGCAGGCTCTTGCCTTGAAAAACTATGTGTTCCCCACTTGGAGAGGATAGTGAGTAGTTTTACAGTAATTGTTTAAAGAGGGCGTGTTCAGCTAGAGGAAATTCTTTGATGGGTTGGTGGTGAGCTAAGTAGGAGTCAGCATCATCAACCTTCAGGTTCCGACTGGTCTGGGGTCTACATGCTTGTGGGCAGCATACCATCATTCATTAATCTTTAACTTCTCCCACCTGGAGGGGGTTTCAAAATCTAGAAAACAGCTCAAAGATATTGTGTGTGTATCCTTTGATAGGGAACCAGCACCTTGTCCCAAGGCTGCACTCTTGAGTGTTTGTTTCTGTCTTGTCTCGAATACCCTCCCTTCCCTAACTAACAACTGCTTCAATCTGCCCGTTGGAACTCAGCGAAGGTCATGGAGGCTGAGTGAAGGCTATTTTCTGTAATCAAAGAAATGGCGGAAACAGAAAGGTTTTGTGCCCAGGAGCCCCACAGGGCCCTGCTCGGTATCAAAAACTCAGTGGTCTAAAATAATAAATAATTATTATTCATCTCATAGTTTCTGTGGATCAGGAATACAGAAGCAGATTTGCTGGATGGTTCTGGCTTGAAGTATCTCATTATATTCACTTAAGATGCAACCAAGACTGCAGTTATCTGAAGGCTTGGCATTGTTTCTGTCAACTAAAAAGTTATTCACAACCTAAAAGTTGACAGCTATGTTTTATTTGGTGGGAATTTTTAGGACTTCAATCCTGAGAGGCAGCATCTCAAGTAACCCTGAGAGAACTGCTCTGAAGAGGCAAGGGAGGGAGCCAGGATATATGAGTTTTGTAACAAAGGACAGGTAGTCTGAACGTCAAAAGTTTATTGTTAATTAAAGAAAACTAGAAATCTTAAGTTTAATGAATTTAGTGCTTTTCTATATATGGGAAGATGCGAGAGTCTGGGCTCACTGAAATCATTCCTTTGCTATGTACCTCAGCTATCTGGGACCAGTATCCTCTGTTTTCACTTCCTGAGTTTCCTCAGAGCTCACTGTGGGGAGTGGCTGCAGTCTGATGGCTGCTAGATGGCAGGTATTCTTATCCTTCCTGACTTACCTCAGGGCTCTCCAGCTCACCATCTGCTGGCTGTGGCTGCAATCGCTGATGACTGTGAAATTCTTTGTTTACTGATATGGCAGGCAATATTCCACTTATCATTTGCAAGATCTGCCTTCAAGATGGCTCACTGTGTGGTACTGGTTAATTGTCACCTAAGTATTTCTGTAAACTGTTACAGAAAACTTGAACGAACTTTTTGGCTAACCCAGTATCTCATGACATACTCTTGTCTTCACTCAGAAAGACAGAACTCACATGCTTTTTATGACCTAGCCTTAAAAATTACACTTCACCTTTTCTTCAATATCCTATTTGTTACACGTTAGTCCTACTCAATGTGAGCGAGACTGCCAATGGCTACGAATATCAGGAAGCAGGACCATCTGATATTCATCAAGGACCCCTTGAAGGCTGACTCCCACAGAAATGCAGTTGAAAATGTTCTATTCCATCTGAAGAAAAGAACGTATTGTGACCTGAGTTTTATTGTTGAAACTTTCCATTCCTTATCTCCTTAACCAACCAATCAACCAATCAACCAACCAAAATCTTCAAATAAATTTAAGGTGACAAGCAAAAAACATATAAAGCCATTTTCCCCTCTCACTTTCTGTTAGGTATGGTACACGTAAACTAGGATATACTCAGGAAACAATAAAAGTATTGATATTTTGCTAGAAAATATTGAGATTCAGAGAATCAAAATTAAAAGTTAAAAATCAAAATTTCTAAGAGAATAGATCTTAAAAGTTCTTATCACAAGAAAAAAATTGTAACTATGTATGGTGATGGACGTTAACTAGACTTTTCATGGTGATCATTTCACAATATATAAAAATATTTAATAATTATGTTGTACACCTTAAATTATTATAATGTTATATGTCAATTATATCTCAATTAAAAAAAGATTAAAAATCCAAATACTCAGAATTATATTCTTCTACCAAGAAGTCCAAAGTACAATTGATAATTTAATACAAAATCCAAGACAATTAATATTCTCACAGACTCCTTCTCTCTGCTAAGCTCTAATGGAATACAGAATATACTATTTTGAAATCTTTATATCTTCATGAGGAACGTGAAAATAAAGTGGATTCCAAAAGGTTATATTTCAGTTTGTGTGAAGAATAGTAGACAAATGGAAACAAGTGTGAAGGCCTCTGTTATCTTGGATCTCACATCCTCAGTGTGTTTTCTCCTTGCTGGGCACTTGATTTTCTGGAAAAACTACATTACTCAGATACCTTAGGGCAGGGGTCTTAAACTAGTATCTGCAGCTTTCTTTCATTTCATTAGCACTGTGAAAAATACAAAACTAAATATCTTAGTGGGGTGAGACATAATCACTACAGGCTGTACTGCTGATAATAGCAATATCAGTGATAATAAGAATGCTTAAGAGAAAAGATTTCTTTAAACTTGAAAAAAAATGTAAAAACAGCAATATTTTAGACACAAAGACATAAAATTATAATCATTGTCATCAGTTTGTTCAATTCCATATTATTAACTTTTCATTCTGCTTGAATCCAGTTTTTCCATTAGTTATCCCAACCTTGCCTGATGATTCCAAGAACTTTGCAAGGTTTTCACTAATGCTTGTATGATTTGCCCAGTGAAGTCTGTGCCTTGATCACTGGAGATTGTGGAAGGTATAGTCCATGTGGGAAACACATTTTTTAACAGTTTCTTTGCCACCGTGAGAGTATCAGCCTTGAGACAGAGGGAGGTTTCAACCCATCTGGAAAACATACATAACAAGAACATATGGATAAATCATACTGAGTGGCAGGTGAATGAAGTCCAGCTGCAGGTGTTACAAGGGTCCAGAGAAAGGAAGTCTAAGGCTGCTGGGGACAGAAATGATTTTTCCATGATTATGGATCCGGCAGGTCATACACTGCTGGTAATTTGTCTTTGCAATTATATAGAAGTTTCCCCACCAAAATCTATTCAAAATTTGAGTCATCTTAAATGCTCTATGGTGGGTAAAGAGGTGTAAAAACCAGAAATGGGATTTGCCAGGGAGATGGGAAGAACCAAGCGGCAATCTTGGGTTTTCCATAGTCCCAACTGTTTGTTTAATTTACAGCCATTGTTTACCCATCTTAATTTCTTTGATTCAGAAGCAGACTGTTGCCTTGTTGCCACAAGGAAATCAGAATGGCAAAATTCTGTCAATGAGGGATCATTTTTCTGCAGAAGGAGGATAAGACATTAGCCACACATGCCACAATCTTTATAGATTCTATTGCTGTTACATTAAAGTCAGCAAGGGCATTTCCCTGATGCTCAAGTTCATTTCTTTTGATGTGAGCCTCAGTTTTGAGGACAGCAATCAGGAGGTTACATAGTTGTGAGCAAAACTAGCTGTTTTAATGTTGAAGACACTAGACTTAAGTAATCAAAGACCTGATAAACACAGGAAATTATTTTGGCAAAATACAGAATCCTAGGGTTCTAGGCAGATTACTTTTAAAAGTAAAGAAAAAACCTTTCAAAATCTCTTATTATCAAGAGCAGACCTAGAGCCCAAGAAAATTTTGTCTTTTTAGGAGAGACAAGAAAGTTAAGTTCCGGTTTTACATAAGTACACCATTGATATTAAAGCTCATTCTTAAACCCCCTATAATAACAGTTCAATTTTAGCCAGCTTGAATACACAAGATTCCTTTTCTCTCATTTTCTCTTTTTCTCTTCCCACTTTCTATGTGCATAGTTTGCCCTTCACTTTCTTCCTTCCCATTCTGGAAATAACCAGAACTAAAATAAAGTTTTGGTTTTAAAAAAAATTACTCTCATTTTCCTTAACAGGAATGCACCTCCATACCTCATAATTTTTCTTAACCCCAAAACACATTCTACTTTCTTTGCATGCAGAGTTGTTTCTCTTATTACCTCTAATTGCTTTAATTACATATATTAATTAGAATTATTAACCATTAGAAAACTTAATTTCTAGTAAAAACTAAGAATTAAGCAACTGTGAACTGTATGTCATATGAAGATTTTTTTAGATTGGCAAATTTATGAATACATTTCATAATTTCTAGAAATGTGCTTCTTCACAGTATAATCTTTCAACATGACACAAATCATGTGTACCACTAGAACCAAATTAATCTTTAGTTTCTCTGCAATGGGAAGCCAAAAGTAGATAAATGTATGTTCAATAATTAATGTTTCACTATTTTATTTTATTTTATTTGGAAATGATCTAGATATTTAATATCTATCATTTAATTTAACTTAGCGAATCTAAGTTTTGAGTTACCAAAAAGATTTTGGAAGCTATTTTTAAGTACACATAAAATATAACTTGCTAAAAAGTTTCTCTACAAACTCTTATCCCACTTACATCTATCTAAATTGCTTGCTCTCAACAATCGTGTTTAGATTACCCATGAAAGATTCATGAGCCATTAGAAAAAAGGAGCTATCATTCTAAGTTATTTTATTTTATTTTTCTAAAAATTTTGCAACAGAGATAACATGAATTTGACTACCAAACCGTAGTAGAATAAAAGTTGTTTATCTGCATTATATTGATATCTAATGTTGATAACATTAAGGACATGCTTGTTAATTAAACCAACAAACTGAAACCCTAGCTTTTATTTACCAAAGATTATCCCAGATCATGTTGAGACAGAAAGGAAGGGGGCAGGGCACAACCATTAAAAGAATGACACAACCATTAAATGAACAGGAGACCACAAAAACCAGTTAGAACCGACTAGGCCCAAGATGGTGGAAGATTTGACTTCCAGTAGATCTTGAGCCTTATTATACACTCATTATAATACATTAGCATGTTAAATGACACACCCACAGATGCCATGACAGTTCTGAGGCCAACCATAAAAGGCTAAAAAGTGGGTGGTGGCCCAATTCCTGGAAATCCCAGCCCCTTCCCCAAAATAGTTGGAATAATCCTCTCACTTGTTAGCCTATGAAATTATCCAGCCCATAAAAACTAACCACCCCATATTTCAGGTTGCTCTCAAGCCTTTTGAGATGGACACATTCTGTCTATGGAATGTGCGTCTCCCAGTACTGCTTTTACGTGCACTTTTAAAATGATATTATCTATTTCAAATGTTCTTATAATGGCTATTTTAATTCCCTGGAGGGCCAGCAGTAGTTTGATGGGTCCCTGGCCACAGTGGAGTTTAATCCACATTTCTATCCAGCTATGTCTAGCCATAAATGGGGTGCAACTCACATTTCTATTTGGCCATATTTTAGAGCCCCCAACCTGATGGCTACCAAGCCAAGTTCTCAGGACACAAAACAAGCTTGGAAAGATTTTGCCATTTTTGTAAATGTCTACAGTTTCTGGGATCATAGTTCTCAGGTGTAAAATAAGCGGGTGTACTGGAATGTGGTGTGCTCAACTCTTTGGATGTAAAAGATCCCAGTAGCAATTAGCCTTTATTTACACAAAACAAGACAAACAAACTTTCACCTTAATATATTTGGAGTAATCAAGTGATATTAATGAGTATTTCTGACCAAGAAAAGGCCCTTTCTGCACCACCATCAAGTACTGTGGAACCTTGGATTGAGGAAAGGATGGAACCACCAAACCCCAAAGAAGGGGGCTGCAGACTGATTCCAAACAAAAATGGAGAATTGTAGCTGCCACCAACAGTTCCCAAAGTGAAATCTGGGGAAGGATTCCAAACAAATGGGGAATTGCAGATTAAACTATCAGCACTTCCCAGTGTGGAAACTGGGGACAGAATCAAGGGCTAGAGGTTTTCACTCAAAAACCTGGGAATTGTGGTCTGAAAGTCTAGATTCTTGGCTCTGGACAGAACTGTCTGCCAGCTTGAATTCAAAAAGAGCAGAGGGAGAGGGGCAAGACGGCGGAAGAGTAAGATGCAGAGATCACCTTCCTTCCCACAGATACATTAGAAATACATCTACACGTGGAACTGCTCCTACAGAACACCCACTGAACGCTGGCAGAAGACGTCAGACCTCCCAAACAGCAAGAAACTCCCTCACGTACTTGGGTAGGGCAAAAGAAAAAAGAAATAACAGAGACAAAAGAATAGGGACGGGACCTGCGCCATTGGGAGGGAGCTGTGAAGGAGGAAAGGTTTCCACACACTAGGAAGCCCCTTCATGGAAGGAGACTGCGGGTGGCAGAGGGGGAAGCTTCGGAGCCACGGAGGAGAGCACAGCCACAGGGGTGCAGAGGGCAAAGCGGAGAGACTCCCGCACAGAGGCTCGGTGTCGAGCAGCACTCACCAGCCCGAGAGGCTTGTCTGCTCACCCGCTGGGGCGGGTGGGGCTGGGAACTGAGGCTCGGGCTTTGCTCGGATCGCAGGGAGAGGACTGTGGTTGGCGGCGTGAACACAGCCCGAGGGGGTTAGTGCACCACAGATAGCCGGGACAGACTCTGGGAAAAAGTCTGCAGCTGCCAAGGAGGCAAGAGACTTTTTCTTGCCTCTTTGTTTCACGGTGCTCAAGGAGAGGGGATTCAGAGCACCGCCTAAATGAGTTCCAGAGACGGGAGCGAGCCACGGCTATCAGCGCGGACCCCAGAGATGGGCATGGGATGCTAAGGCTGCTGCTGCCACCACCAAGAAGCCTGTGTGCGAGCACAGGTCACTGTCCACACCACCCCTCCCAGGAGCCTGTGCAGCCCGCCACTGCCAGAGTCCCATGATCCAAGGACAACTTCCCAGGGAGAACGCAAGGCGCGCCTCAGGCTGCTGCAACGTTACACTGGCCTCTGCCGCCGCAGGCTCACCCCGCATCTGTACACCCCCTCCCCCCAGCCTGAGTGAGCCAGAGTCCCCGAAGCAGCTGCTCCTTTAACCCCGTTCTATGTGAGTGAAGAACAGACGCCCTCAGGCGACCTACACGCAGAGGCGGTTCTAAATCCAAAGCTGAACCCTGGGAGCTGTACAAACAAAGAAGAGAAAGGGAAATTTCTCGCAGCTGCCCCAGAAGAAGCGGATTAAAGCTCTGCAAACAACTTGATGTACCTGCAACTGTTCAATACCTGACTGGACAACGAATCATCCCAAATTAAGGAGGTGGACTTTGAGAGCAGGATATATTAATTTTTCCCGTTTTCCTTTTTTTGTGAGTGTATAGGTGTATGCTTCTGGGTGACATTATGTTTGTATAGCTTTGCTTTCACCATTTGACCTAGGGTTCGGTCCGTCCATTTTATTTTATTTTATTTTTTCTTACTTAAAAATTTTTTTCTTAATAATTTTTCCTTATTTTTTATTTTAAAAATATTAAAAATTATTTTTCTTATAAATTTTCTTTTATTTTTTATTTTAAAAAATTAAAAAAAAATTTTTCTTAATAAATTTTTTCTCAATTTTTTTCTTATTTTAAAAAATAAAAAAAAATTTTTCTTAATTCTTTTCTCATTTTTTTAAATTAAAAAATTTTTTCTTGATAAATTTTTTTTGTAATTTTCTCCTTATTTTTATTATAAAAAACTAATAAATTTATTTTTAAAAAATTAAAAAAAAATTTTTCTTAGTAAATTGTTTCATAATAATTTTTTCTTATTCTTTATTATAACAGCTTTATTTTATTTTATTTTATTTTATCCTCTTTCTTTCTTTCTTTCTTTCTAGTTTTTCTCCCTTTTATTCTGAGCCGTGTGGATGAAAGACTCTTGGTGCTCCACCCAGGAATCAGGACTGTGCCTCTGAGATGGGAGAGCCAACTTCAGGACACTGGTCCACAAGAGACCACCCAGCTCCACGTAATACCAAACGGCGAAAATCTCACAGAGATCTCCATCTCAGCATCAAGACCCAGCTTCACTCAACGACCAGCAAGATACAGTGCTGGATACCCTATGCCAAACAAATAGCAAGAGAGGAACAAAGCCCCATCCATTAGCAGAGAGGCTGCCTACAATCATAATAAGGCCACAGACACCCCAAAAGACACCATCAGACGTGGACATGCCCACCAGAAAGACAAGATCCAGCCTCATCCACCAGAACACAGGCACTAGTCCCCTCCACCACGAAGCCTACACAACCCACTGAACCAACTTTAGCCAGTGGGGACAGACACCAAAAACAACGGGAACTACGAACCTGCAGTCTGTGAAAAGGAGACCCCAAACACAGTAAGATAAGCAAAATGAGAAGACAGAAAAACACACAGCAGATTAAGAAGCAGGGTCAAAACACACCAGACCTAAAAAATGAAGAGGAAATAGGCAGTCTACCTAAAAAAAAATTCAGAATGATGATAGTAAAGATGATCCAAAATCTTGGAAATAAAATAGACAAAATGCAAGAAACATTTAACAAGGATGTAGAAGAACTAAAGAGGAACCAAGCAACAATGAAAAACACAAGAGATGAAATTAAAAATACTCTAGACGGGATCAATAGGAGAATAACTGAGGCAGAAGAACGGATAAGTGACCTGGAAGATAAAATAGTGGAAATAACTACTGCAGAGCAGAATAAAGAAAAAAGAATGAAAAGAACTGAGGACAGTCTCAGAGACCTCTGGGACAACATTAAATGCACCAACATCCGAATTATAGGGGTCCCAGAAGAAGAAGAGAAAAAGAAAGGGACTGAGGAAATATTTGAAGAGATTGTAGTTGAAAACTTCCCTAATATGGGAAAGGAGATAGTTAATCAAGTCATGGAAGCACAGAGAGTCCCATACAGGATAAATCCAAGGAGTAACATGCCAAGACACATATTAATCAAACTATCAAAAATTATATATAAAGAAAACATATTAAAAGCAGCAAGGGAAAAACAACAAATAACATACAAGGGAATCCCCATAAGGTTAACAGCTTATCTTTCAGCAGAAACTCTGCAAACCAGAAGGGAGTGGCAGGATATACTTAAAGTGATTAAGGAGAAAAACCTAAAACCAAGATTACTCTACCCAGCAAGGATCTCATTCAGATTCGATGGAGAAATTAAAAGCTTTACAGACAAGCAAAAGCTGAGAGAGTTCAGCACCACCAAACCAGCTTTACAACAAATGCTAAAGGAACTTATCTAGGCAAGAAACACAAGAGAAGAAAAACACCTACAATAACAAACCCAAAGCACTTAAGAAAATGGGAATAGGAACATACATATCGATAATTACCTTGAATGTAAATGGATTAAATGCTCCCACCAAAAGACACAGACTGGCTGAATGGATACAAAAATAAGACCCATATATATGCTGTCTACAAGAGACCCACTTCAGACCTAGAGACACATACAGACAGAAAGTGAGGGGATGGAAAAAGATATTCCATGCAAATGGAAATCAAAAGAAAGCTGGAGTAGCAATTCTCATATCAGACAAAATAGACTTTAAAATAAAGACTATTACAAGAGACAAAGAAGGACACTATATAATGATCAAGGGATCGATCCACGAAGAAGGTATAACAATTGTAAACATTTATGCACCCAACATAGGAGCACTTCAATACATAAGGAAAATACTAACAGCCATAAAAGGGGAAATTGACAGTAATACAATCATAGTAGGGGACTGTAACACCCCACTTTCACCAATGGACAGATCATCCAAAATGAAAATAAATAAGGAAACACAAGCTTTAAATGATACATTAAACAAATGGTCTTAATTGATATTTATAGGACATTCCACCCAAAAACAACAGAATTTACATTTTTCTCAACTGCTCATGGAACATTCTCCAGGATAGATCATATCTTGGGTCACAAATCAAGCCTTGGTAAATTTAAGAAAATTGAAATTGTATCAAGTATCTTTTCTGACCACAACGCTATGAGACTAGATATCAATTACAGGAAAAGATCTATAAAAAATACAAACACATGGAGGCTACACAATACACTACTTAATAACGAAGTGATCACTGAAGAAATCAAAGGGGAAATCAAAACATACCTAGAAACAAATGACAATGGAGAAACAACGACCCAAAACCTATGGGATGCAGCAAAAGCAGTCCTAAGAGGGAAGTTTATAGCAATACAAGCCTACCTCAAAAAACAGGAAAATCTCGAATAAACAACCTAACCTTGCATCTAAAGAAATTAGAGAAAGAAGAAAAAAAAAACCCTCAAATTTAGCAGAAGGAAAGAAATCATAAAGATCATATCAGAAATAAATGAAAAAGAAATGAAGGAGACAATAGCAAAGATCAACAAAACTAAAAACTAAAAGCTGATTCTTTGAGAAGATTAACAAAATTGATAAACCATTAGCCAGACTCATTAAGAAAAAAAGGGAGAAGACTCAAATCAACAGAATTTGAAATGAAAAAGTTGAAGTAACAACTGACACTGCAGAACTACAAACGATCATGAGAGATTACTACAAGCAACTCTATGCCAATAAAATGGACAACCTGGAAGAAATGGACAAATTCTTAGAAATGCACAACCTGCCGAGACTGAACCAGGAAGAAATAGAAAATATGAACAGACCAATCACAAGCACTGAAATTGAAACTGATTAAAAATCTTCCAACAAACAAAAGCCCAGGACCAGATGGCTTCACAGGCGAATTCTATCAAACATTTAGAGAAGAGCTAACACCTATCCTTCTCAAACTCTTCCAAAATATTGCAGAGGGAGGAACACTCCCAAACTCATTCTACGAGGCCACCATCACCCTGATACCAAAACCAGACAAAGATGTCACAAAGAAAGGAAACTACAGGCCAATATCACTGATGAACATAGATGCAAAAATCCTCAACATAATACTAGCAAACAGAATCCAACAGCACATTAAAAGGATCATACACCATGATCAAGTGGGGTTTATTCCAGGAATGCAAGGATTCTTCAATATAAGCAAATCAATAAACGTGATACATCATATTAACAAATTGAAGGAGAAAAACCATATGATCATCTCAGTCGATGCAGAGAAAGTTTTGACAAAATTCAACACCCAATTATGTTAAAAGCCCTGCAGAAAGTAGGCATAGAGGGAACTTTCCTCAAAATAATAAAGGCCATATATGACAAACTCACAGCCAACATCATCCTCAATGGTGAAAAACTGAAACCATTTCCACTAAGATCAGGAACAAGACAAGGTTGCCCACTCTCACCACTATTATTCAACATAGTTTTGGAAGTGTTAGCCACAGCAATCAGAGAAGACAAAGAAATAAAAGGAATCCAAATCGGAAAAGAAGAAGTAAAGCTGTCACTGTTTGCAGATGACATGATACTATACATAGAGAATCCTAAAGAGGCTACCATAAAACTCCTAGAGCTAATCAATGAATTTGGTAAAGTAGCAGGGTACAAAATTAATGCACAGAAATCTCTTGCATTCCTATACACTAATAAGGAAAAATCTGAAAGTGAAATTAAGAAAACACTCCCGTTTACCATTGCTACAAAAAGAATAGAATATCTAGGAATAAACCTACCTAAGGAGCAAAAGACCTGTATGCAGAGAATTATAAGACACTGATGAAAGAAATTAGAGATGATACCAATAGATGGAGAGATATACCATGTTCCTGGATTGGAAGAATCAACATTGTGAAAATGACTCTACTACCCAAAGCAATCTACAGATTCAATGCAATCCCTATCAAACTACCACTGGCATTTTTCACAGAACTAGAACAAAAAATTTCACAATTTGTATGGAAACACAAAAGACCCTGAATAGCCAAAGCAATCTTGAGAACGAAAAATGGAGCTGGAGGAATCAGGCTGCCTGACTTCAGACTATATTACAAAGCTACAGTAAACAAGACAGTTTGGTACTGGCACAAAAACAGAAACATAGATCAATGGAACAGGATAGAAAGCCCAGAGATAAACCCACACACATATGGTCACCTTATCTTTGATAAAGGAGGCAAGCCTATACAGTGGAGAAAAGACAGCCTCTTCAATAAGTGGTGCTGGGAAAACTGAACAGGTACATGTAAAAGTATGAAATTAGAACACTCCCTGACACCATGCACAAAAATAATCTCAAAATGGATTAAAGACCTAAGTGTAAGGCCAGTCAATATCAAACTCTTAGAGGAAAACATAGGCAGAACACTCTATGACATAAATCACAGCAAGATCCTTTTTGACCCAGCTCCTAGAGAAATGGAAATAAAAAAAAATAAACAAATGGGACCTAATGAAACTTAAAAGCTTTTGCACAGCAAAGGAAACCATAAACAAGACCAAAAGACAACCCTCAGAATGGAGAAAATATTTGCAAATGAAGCAACTGACAAAGGATTAATCTCCAAGTTTTACAAGCAGCTCATGCAGCTCAATAACAAAAAAAACAAACAACCCAATCCAAAAATGGGCAGAAGACCTAAATAGACATTTCTCCAAAGGAGATATACAGATTTCCAACAGACACATGAAAGAATGCTCAACATCATTAATCATTAGATGAAGGCAAATCAAAACTACAATGAGATATCATCTCACACAAGTCAGAATGGCCATCATCAAAAAATCTAGAAACAATAAATGCTGGAGAGGGTGTGGAGAAGAGGGAACGCTCCTGCACTGTTGGTGGGAATGTAAATTGATACAGCCACTATGGAGAACAGTATGGAGGTTCCTTAAAAAACTAAGAATAGAAGTACCATACGACCCAGCAATCCCACTACTGGGCATATACCCTGAGAAAACCATAATTCAAAAAGTGTCATGTACGAAAATGTTCATAGCAGCTCTATTTACAATAGCCAGGACATGGAAGCAAGCTACTTGTCCATCAGTGGATGAATGGATAAAGAAGATGTGGCACATATATACAATGGAATATTACTCAGCCATAAAAAGAAACGAAATGGAGGTATTTGTAGTGAGGTGGATGGTGTTAGAGTCTGTCATACGGAGTGAAATAAGTCAGAAAGAGAAAAACAAATATACTATGCTAATACATATATATGGAATCTAAGGGAAAAAAAAAGGTCATGAAGAACGTAGTGGAAAGACGGGAATAAAGACACAGACCTACTTGAGAATGGACTTGAGGATATGGGGAGGGGGAGGGGTAAGATGTGACAGGGTGAGAAAGTGGCATGGACATATATACACTACCAAATATAAAATAGATAGCTAGTGGGAAGCAACCACATAGCACAGGGAGATTAGCTTGGTGCTTTGTGACCACCTAGAGTGGTGGGATAGGGAGGGTGGGAGTGAGGGAGACGCAAGAGGGAAGAGATATGGGAACATATGTATATGTATAACTGATTCACTTTGTTATAAAGCAGAAACTAACACACCATTGTAAAGCAATTATACTGCAATAAAGATGTTAAAAAAAAAAAAAAAAAGAGCAGAGCTCAAACTGAGAGGAACTTACAGGGCATCATGCTTGTGTTTCTCATTGATCCTGAGTGCCATTGGAAGTTTGCTTTGGATCCCATCACTGCCATCAAACCTGTTAAAAAAGAAAATTCAACTAAGTAAATTTGAAGATGTAATTGATTTCTTAAGCAATTCATGAATTGGCAGCATCCCATCTAGAAAGCAGAGAGATACTCCAAGGAGTTGTACAAAATGGAGAGTTTTTATAGAAGCAAGGTGTAGGCAGAAAGTTTTTAGCAGAAGAAAAGAAAGAATTGTTTCTTGCCAGGTTACCTTCTTTTGGGAGAAAGGCAAGAGTCTATCATACAGATTATCTCTTCTTTCTTGGGCGGGGGTATGTGGACAGGGCCCCCTGTGACAGATTTACCTCATTGGTGTTGCCTAGAAAATTCCAAACTGGCTGATTAAGGTTACATTCCTGGGAAAGTGGAAACTGCAATTAGGTTGGGTATTAAATCCAGGTTTGGTACCATGGGATTCAGGGCAGGTGAAGTCATTTTGGACCTGTGGTTTTCTCTTTAACAACTTTTACAATATTGGCTCAGGTTTTTATCCATTCTCTAGCTTCATGATAATTTTGTTCATAGAGATTTTGGTCACTTTAACCTCACATAGGGCATCCCATTAGTTTGCTGTATCAATTATTTAAGATGATATGTCCAGGTGGATAGGAAATCACAGGTACTTTAGAGTCCTTGTTAAATTACTTTTGTGCTTGGGAAATGGAAATAAGCCACATGAAAATTCAGGTTCTTGCTGTCTCTGTTACTTTCTGAGTGTCCTACCAAATTACATTCTCTGTGTTATATCTTCCTCGATTTGAAAGAAGCTACATTTTGGATGATTCTCTTTTTGTTTTTGAACCAACTGTACCAAACTTGGTCTCTTGAATTTCCTGCATGAACTGTAGGTTGTAAGCTATAGCAATGTCAAGCTGACCAAGGCTGAAGTACAAGCATCAGTAGTACTTTATCCTGAGGATGCATTGCTAAAACTTAGTGAGTGTGCGAATTGTGGTGTATGCTCTCCAAGGCAAGCTTAGATAGATTAATCACAGAAAAGAAATCTAAGATTTTGTTACTGTTACTGTTATTTGTTTTCATTTTAACAATGTCATGTTTTCAATCTAGAGGCAATTCCTGGCTTGCTATTGTGCCCATGTAGAAACCCTAACCTGACCCCTGGTCTTCCAACAATGATATGGCCCAAGTTCTCTGGTCCACCAAACCATAATCAAGTGTGTTAGGTCATTCTTCATGATCATATGGAATTATGTCTCAAGACTAGATTTGAAAACCTATTGAAAACTATACTACTAGTATGTCGATTTCACTGCCTCTTCTCATACAACTCTCTTTTGTGATGAATTTTCATGAAAAATTCCTTATGACCTTTTGAATGAGATTTAAGTGAACCTGATTTAGTGATGATTCTGCTTGATAAGTTAGCAGCAATAGGAAGGCAAATACTGTAGTTCTTTAGTGACACACACAGGGGCCCTCAAAAAAGAGTAGAGAAAACAAATCTTTCCTATTGGAGGAAACATCTATCAGCATGCCAAATTTCAATATCGACTGGAAGGAGAGGAGGTCTAAGGTAAAGATATACACGGACTCCATGCAAGCACTAATGATTTTGACAGATTATCAGGGATTTGAAAGGAAAAAGCTTGGGGGATGGGTAATAAGTGGATTGGGTCAAAAGGTGTACAGATCCCCTCTCAAAACGGGCATAGAATGTTAGAATGTTTTATTGAGAACAAAATACCACTGCAAAGTCAGGCAGGCAGGGTGACATGCTCTGTGGCTATCAACAAAAACTCTTGCCTCATAAAATGATTGATTATGATAGAAAGAACAGAGGTTGCACAGACTTAACACAGAGTATCACTCATCAATCTGACCTTGTTATTGGCACTGCTGGGTGCCCATCTGTAAAAAATATATATACTTGCATTTTCTAGAAATTTGAAATAAGATGCTTTATTAACTATACTACAAAGATCATTGACTTTATACTTTGATAAAAAGTTTCCAGAAACTGTAAATGAGATTATTTTGACTAAACTAGAAGAGAAATGAATGTCAGGTAGAAATAGTTGTGGTAATATTGTACATTGGATCACCTTTTGGGGGAGAGTTGTGTGATTGAAATTTTATTTTTATGAGGAATAGTTGCATTGTGTTTAGTAAGATCAGATTGTTATAGCTATTACATGGACAGCTAAATGGGGATATACATGGCTTTTGAATAGTCAAAACACCAAATGTGTATTTACTCAAATTTAGTACTTATTGCAATGTTATCCTAGATTGATCGCTTCTCCCACAGTTTCTGAAAGTTCAGCTACTACAATTTGAGACTTTCATATGACTTAGTTTTCATGGGGTTGACTCCCCTGTGAGAAAGATGAAGTTAGAAGGAAAACAATTTGAAGGGTTAATAGTGCATGGAGTCATTAGTGATCCTTTTAAGCATTGTGACAGAGACATTAGGAACCTCTGATGTAGTAGTGGGGGAGTTGTTAGCATTTGGCATCTAACGTAATAGGGCCAGTTGTTGGGCAGTGACGGCAGCGGTATTTCCTGAGAACATCCCTTTATAATAGACGGTTTAGTACACTCTATGCAGTGCCACCTAGAAACCAGGCTTCCAGGTATCAGGTACTGTCAACAGACATCTCTACAGGCAGTCCTCTCCAGGAACTACCAACCATCACCTGAAGAAAGCCATTTCTTCAACTTTATAGCCCTTTCCAGGGGCACCCTGTATATGATATAGCTGATCAATGCAAGGCTATAAAAGGTCATGCTACTGGGAAAGGGCCATCCCCTCTTCATAGCTACTGATCGAATTGTCTGAGATTGCTGTGATGTATCACCACTCAACTTCTTCCTCTGCTCAAAATATGTTCTTAAGCTTCATATACATGTTAATCCTAAAAGTCCTCCAATTAATGTACTGCATGCTAATCTTCAGCTCCTCCTGGGTAACCTGACCTGCCACTGCTGGGTATTTTCCTGTACTATTTCTAATTGTGTAGTATCCAAGCCCAGTTCTTTGACCCTCTTGGATATTTTTGTTACATTACATTTTTAATATGTAATATATAATGCATCAGTACTTTAAAAATCTTCTTTTTGTTTAAACCTGAAAGTGTAGGTTCTATTATATTCTATTATATATTAACACTAAAAATATATTGAAAAATATATTGTCAAAATACATTTCCCCCTTTGACTTTTATCAAATATTATGAATATCATTTTTATTTGATCCTTCAGTGTTATTTAAACTTATGTTTAAAATATATGATGTCCTGAGTTGTGCATACTCTGGCTACATGCAATACACGCACACACACACACATCACAATACCCTCCACATCCATAGGTTCTATATGTGTGTATGCAACCAACTGCAGATCAAAAATATACAGAAAAAATATTACAGAAATACCCCAAAAGCAAAACTAGGATTTGCTGTGGGCTCGTAACTGTTTAAATAACATTTACATTGTATTAGGTATTATAAGTAACCTAGAGATGATTTAAAATATATGGGAGAATGTGCATAGGTTATGCAAATACTATGCCATTTTATATAAGTGACTTGAGCATCTATGGATTTTGGTATCCCTAAGGTGTCCTGGAACCAATCTCCCATGGATACAGAGGGATGGCTGTATAATGTGTATATACTTCTTTTATTTTAAAAAGTTTTATTCTACAGATTACAAAATTTGAGATTTTTTTAATAGCTGAAAAAGAAATTCAGTCACCTAATGATTGATTAGCAGAATGTAGTGGTGTATTATCTAAACAGAAATCATGCTGATGTACCATAATAAATTGTCTATTAGTAAAAAGTATACACTTTAGGGCACAGCATCATTTCACAAATTACAGTAGGGATACTTTGCAAGAATTTACTCAAACTAGAGAATTCTGAGTAATGCATCTTTTGAATGCAACTCTTAAAAATTTAATAACTCTGTGCATTCTTTTTCTTGAAAAAATGACCTTGTGTGTGTCATAGAAATGCTGCATTATTGCTACAGAGGTCAAAGTTCAAGGTTCAAGAGGTACAGGAGAGAATACAAAGGTAGCCTTAAGAAACTTGGTTTTGTTTAATGCATAAAAAAGGTAAAGTTTATAAAAGTTAATTTACAAACCAAGAACAAAGTGGTTGTGCACACATTATGTACAAGCATCCTTAAAACATCAAATTTTTTCAAATGTGTAGCCAAAAAAAAGAGAAAACAACCACTGCCCCTTGCCAAAAAAAAGCAAACAAAAAAAACAAACAAAAAAACCCCAAAAGACTGAGTAAATTGTGGATTTTGTGGTTTCAGAAATATGTAACCACCAAGAAGAAAATAATAATGTCTATATTTTTAAAGAGGGAAAAAATTAAACACTGCAAAGTGAAAATTCAGTCTTTTATTGAAAAATGCATTTACGTAGTCATCTCTATTATTTTTATAAATTATGGCTTTTTTTTTGTTTATTTTAGTCTTACACATTATTGTCAAATGTAGGATTTTCAATGATGCCTAAGGTATCTTATTGTAACTACAACACTATTTGTTCCAGCGACATGTTATTTAAATTGGTTCTGGGCAAATCACCAGTTAGAAATAACTATTAAGAGTTCTTGTTGTTAATGATGCTTTGTTCTAGTGTTGTAAGCTGTGAAGGGTAGCATCCTTCAATATAGATTTTTAGTGCAGGTAATTTGTCCTTGTTTGTTTTCTAGTTGTATAAATTGGTAACGGGATGTGGAAAAGAAATTTATTACAGAAATAAGTGTTTCTATCCAACAATATCTGACTTAAAAACTATATGTTTTTCGCAGTCATTTGTTACATTTAAATCATTTATAGGTTACTCTCTCAGCTAGACCCTAACTTGTGGGTTCAAAACACAAAAGTTAGTAACCAGTAGAAGGAAAACATGCAACTAATAAAAGTTATAGATACAAACTGTAGATAGCTGGGGACAGATTCTAACATTTGAAATAATCATTTTGATGCAGCTCTTTCATGAGGTCATCTTGATATACCCGTTCTGATGAGATATTTTGCTATATCTGAAAGTATAAAATATTAAATTGTTTGCCTATTTTCATTTCCATTTAATTTGTTCAACATTACCCCACACTCTGAGGTGAGAATCAGCCTTAGTATAAAGATGGTGACTGGGAGTTCCCCATGGCCTAGTGGCTAAGATTCCAGCCTTTCATTGCCATGGCACGAGTTCAATCCCTGGCCCTGGCTTGGGAACTGAGATCCTGAAAGCCACGTGGTACAGCCAAAAAAAAAAGATGGTGATGAAGTGACATTGTGAGTGCAGAATAGAGTGCAAATTCAGTATATATGAAAAACAAATGTTCAGGACTTGTGTGTATATAGCTTTTTAAGAAAAGGGCATCAATTTTTTAAAGCATGCTATCCTCTCAATTTTCTAAGAGTCACTTGAATTTTCAATAGTTCATTTCTCAAATTCTCAGATTTATTCCTTAAAGTAATATTTTAAATTGGTAGCATATTTCTCTACTAAATAACTGTATATGTTCTCTTTTCCATTAACAAACCTAAAGGCTGATTGTCACCTTTTATTGTAAACTGTCTAATTGTGTTAATATTACCAAGTGAGTCAATAAAATACAGATATGAAGAATGATGGGAAAGATATTTGAACCATAATATGATTCCTTATTCTCAATCCAGTCCATAGATTAAATCCTGTAATATTTTCTAAGACTTAAAATGGTGGTACTCATTGTTATGGAGATATATGCTATTTAGATATTTAAAAAATAATAGTTTTAGAGATTAAGTATTATGGAAGCAACTCAGTTACAGAGAGACTTTACAAATATATTTCTTTTCTTTTCTTCTTTTCTGCTTTTGCAAGTGTGAATGGAAAATGTGAGATTCTGTTAAAGACCTCTTCCCGGACAGGGAGGTTTTCAAATGGTGGCTGTGTTACAGCAAAATAAAAACTTTAAAATGAAAATTCTTCAAAACATATTTGAATTTAGACTACCTGTTTATTGGCCTGAGAATTGTGTGTGTGAGTAAAAAAAATTTTAAAAAGCCAAAAAACTGAATGGTTTCACCATTTTTTTCTTTTTGACACATAACAGGGAAGGCTAATATGAAGGAGGATTGGGAACTAGGAGAGAATTGTTTTTCTACTCAATCCATCTAGAAGAAGGATTATTAAAGTTGTCTTCTCACCAACACCCCCCATCCTTGCCCATTGCTGCCGTATCACTGAGTGCAGCTGAATCTTCCCCTGTCACAAGTACAAAGTCAGAGTGGATAATTATCTTTTTTGAAAACTACTGAGCCATTGAGCCAGCAGAGTAATTGATCCTGTTGAGATGTAAAGAAAGGGCCAAGGGAGGGAGGGAAAGACAGGTTTCAATATGAGGCATGAATAGGTTACATTTCTATCATTTGATATGACATGGCCACATGATTCTCATGGGCTGAAATGATACAAAGGAAAGTTTTAGAGACTAAAACATTGTATATACCTTAAAGAGGGTTCGCCTTGAATGTGGAAATCACAGAGCTAAGAAAGAGGTTGTTGGTGGCTTCACCCATGGTGAAGACTAAGGGGCAAAAGTGGTGGAAGACTAGAGCCAGATTTCCTTTACCTGGGGATGATGCAGGGAGAGGTCCCCTTAGGGACTCATGATGAATCAATAATGCCTCCCTTGAGAGAGCCAACATTTGGATCCCTTACCACAGGATAAACAATAAAAGTCAGTGTTTGACAGATTAATGGAAATCACCCAAAGAGCAGAACACACTCCCCATGGATGGTATAGAATTGTTCAAATAAGAAAGGAGAAATTACTACAAAGTAAAGGAAGGATGGGTACCTAGTCATGGGGTATCTCACAAAGAAATATGGTTTCCCTCTCCCTCTGACAGTAGGGGTGACAGTGATGACGTTGTCTCTATCATTGGTCACTACAGCCTCAAGGCCATCCTCCCTTGGAAGCAGAAAAAATAATGATATATGAAATGTTTTAAAATGATCAGTACTAAGTGTTAAGGATCTGAATAAGACTAGTTAACAAATAAAATGATACAATGACAGAAATAATATGGAATAAGATTGATATATTGTGAAAGGAACCTGCTACCCAGTGAGAAAGATTAATTGGACATAGAAATATGATAGCTATTCTTAGGAAAAAAAAACTATATCATGTATACTTTCAAAATCTAGGATTTCTCATTCAACCTATTTCATTAGTCAAAATACTGTATAAAGTTGAAATCAAGCAATACAAAAAGGAATAAAAGAGAAAGTGATAGTTACCCTAAATGTGAGATGGTTTAGAGATAAAATAAGGTCATCAATAAGTTGTTTCAATGATTTAAAAAGTTTTTAAAAAATATGGTATGATAGCGCTACTTTGACATAGGTGTATAAAATCAATAATAAAAATAGCTCAGTCTTAGTGGCTGCATCAAAATATGTATTTTACAAAAAGACATAATAATTTGCTCAAGAAGTCTACCCTAATTGGCTGCTACTTATTCCTGAGATTGTGAGTTATTTGTTGCAGAGTAGGCTACCTAACAGCCATCCACATCTTCTTCTTTCTATAAGAGCCCACTACCCACAGTCGAGACTTGAAGTGCAAGCATTTGCAGAGTGGCATAAATCGTGACCCAGTACTGGGAAATTAGATCTGAGAAAAGTCTGCTGAGGATGTTGAGGCAAGGAGTTGCCTTTCTAATAATAGAAGATACACGGGAACAATGGCCCTCCTCTTTAAGTGTATACTGTTGCTTATATACTGGATGACTGGGATGATGGCAGAAAATCTTTTGATCATGGGAGGACATATGAGGGCCTAAGTCAACATACTGAGAAGAGTAGAAATACAGAAAATATTTCAGTATTGGAATTCCCTGGTGGTGCAGTGGTTAAGAATCCACCTGCCAATGCAGGGGACATGGGTTCGATCCCTGGTCCAGGAAGATCCCACATGCCGCAGAGCAACAAAGCCTGTGCACTGCAATTACTGAGCCTGCACTCTAGAGCTCATGAGCCACAACTACTGAGCCCACTCGCTGCAACTAGAGAAAGCCCGCATGCATCAACGAAGACCCAACACAGCCAAAATTAAATTAAAAAAAAAAAATTGAATCACTATGTTTTACACCTGAAACCAATATAATATTAAAAAAAAGAGAAAATACTTCAGTATTTATGGAATTGTTGAATCTCTGACTTAGCTAATCTTGCAACCGTCCTATCTCTTGGTATCTTGTTATTATTCCACTCATCCATTTCATCTGGCTCTATGCTAGATACTGGGCAAGAAGCAGTGAAGAGAATGCACTAAGTCTTCTGAAGGAGTGAGAGAGTGAACCGACACATAAATATAAACTAACAAGATATTATGGAGATTAACATGATAAAAGTAGCAAGGAGGTGAGTGAAGATTAAAGAGAGTGAGGGTGGGGATAGGTATAAAATATAAGCGTGGGGTAGTATCAGAAAACTAAATTAAGTCTTTGTGGTACATTTTATTTTTTTTATTTTTTTTATTATTATTTATATTAATTTTTAAAATTTATTTTAATTTTTTTATTTTTTTTAAGAAGTATTATTATTATTTTAAAGTATTTATTTATTTATTTATGGCTGTGTTGGGTCTTCGTTCTGTGCGAGGGCTTTCTCTAGTTGCGGCAAGCGGGGGCCACTCTTCATTGCGGTGCGCGGGCCTCTCGCTATCGCGGCCTCTCTTGTTGCGGAGCACAGGCTCCAGATGCGCAGGCTCAGTAATTGTGGCTCACGGGCCCAGCTGCTCCGCGGCACGTGGGATCTTCCCAGACCAGGGCTCGAACCCATGTCCCCTGCATTGGCAGGCAGATTCTCAACCACTGCGCCACCAGGGAAGCCCCATGAACTTTAGATTCTAAGAACTAAGAACTTTAGATTTTACTCTCAGTTACCTAAGAAGCCACTGCATCCTTGACAAGCAAGAAGAGTGATATAGACTGATTTAGGTTTATAGGAACCATTGTGACTGATATTGGGACAACAGGTTGTAAAGGGCAAGTGTAGAAGTAGTGAAACTAGATGGAAGGCTGCTTCAATGGTCCAGGTGAGAGCTGATGGTGGCTTATACTTGGGTGGCAGCAGTGGAGGAACTAAGACTGTAATTTCTGAATATATTTCTATGAAAACTAGGTAAGAATTACTGATAGATTAGATGTTAATTTCAGAGAAAGATTTTTTTATCCTGAATGTCTGGACTGAAAGTGCCATTTACTGCAAAGGACTGGGGGAGGAGTAGCTTTTAGCAGTTTAAGTGTGTTAAATTTGAGGATGTTAAATAAAAATCCCAGTGGGGATTTTAAGTAGGAGGTCACCTACTTGAGTCTGCAGTACAGGGAGATTATTAGGGTCCTGTAAATTTGGAATTAGCCAATGTGTAAGTGGTATCTATATATTTTCAGTCGAGTAATATCACTGTAAGAGTGATTAGAGACAAAAGGACAAAAGGAAAAAAAATCTGACCTTGGATCCTGGGCACAACATTGTTTGCAACGTTGAGGAAGATGAGGAAGAAGTAGCAAAGGAAGCTCAGAAAGAGTGGTTAGTGAGCTAGACAGCAACTCAAGAGAAAGAATGATGACTCAGAAGCTAAGAGAAAAAAATGCTTAAAGAATGAAGGAGTAATTAGTTAGGTCAAATATTGCTAGATTTTTGAGTGAACTGATGCTGAGAACCACTGCTTTGTTGATGTGGAGGTTATTAGTGATCTTCACCAAAGTAATATCAGTTGAGTGGTGGGGAGAAAACCTGAGAGGACTTTGTTCCTAAGAGATAATCAGAGGATGAGGAAACAAGACAGAGACTAGAGACAACATCCTAAAACAATTTTGCTATTAAAGCTTGAAATAAAATTGTTACTTTATGACAAGGTAAGAAAAACTTAAACATAAAAAATTTTCTCTTCCATTTGGTCTCCTCTCTCCCACCTACCGTATATTGTGTGTCTACATTATGAATCGACCAAACCTCTCCCAATCAGAAGAAATACGTGATCAACCTCAAAAAACAACATTCTCCTAGCATCAATAAGACAACTCCTTAAATCATAACACTCCTTCTTGGTTTTGTAAGGGACCACAGTGATGCTTAGGTCTGGATTGTGTAAACTGTCAATAATATGACATTTAATGTACAACTCTCTGTCTCAAAATCTTATATAACTGTGCTTTGTCTTCTAAAGGGTGGAAGAGTTCTCGGAACTTTCTTAGATGCTCTTCCTGGGATATAATCTTCAAATTTGGCTCAACTAAAATTTTCCATTTCTTTCTTAGATTGACTGCTTAATGTTTTGTCAACATAGCATAATAATGAATGAAGAGGAAGCCAGAGGGTGGTATGGGTGCAATAAAAAACTGTGTTTGAGATAGTAAATAATATGGTATATTTTTTTTTTTTTTTTTTTTTTTTTTTTTTTTTTTAATATGGTATATTTGAAGACTGCTGAGAGTGTTTAAATAGAGAGGTAAAGGAATTCTTAGACCCAAATCCAAAATGGAGAGTGGTTCCATATGCCAGTAATGTTCTGGACATCAGCTGGGTGTCCTACAATTAATTCAATTCTGACACTATATACCCTAAGATAGAGTCAGATTCCACAGGTTAAGGGTTCAATCCCACAAGACTGCCCACCTTCCTTCAGACAGCAGTAGGAAACCCACGTTGTTACCTGTGCTTCTGACCAAGTGGGTACAGATTATAGGTTCCAAGGACCCCCTCCTTGGGTTCAATTAATCCACTAGAGTCACTCACAGAACTCAGAGAAAGATTTTACTTACTGGATTACCAATTTATTGTAAAAGGTGCAGATGAACATCCACATGGAAGAGATGTGTAGGACAAGGTATGGGGAAAGAGCACAGAACTTCCATGCTTTCTCCCAGCTCACCACTCTCTTCAAATCTCTAGTTTACCAACCCAGAAGCTCTCTGAACCCTGTTCTCCTGGGTCTTTATGGAAGCTTTATTACATAGTCATGATTGATTAAATTGATGGCCACTGGCAATTGATTCAAAATCCAGGCCCTCTCCTCTCCCTTGAGGTGGGGTGGGGGGTAACACTGAAAGTTTCAACCCTCTAATCACATGGTTGGTTCTCCTGGCAACCAGCCCCATCCTTAGATGGGGTTCAAAAGTCACCTTATTATCATAACAAGAGATACTTTTGTCACTGTCATCACTTAGGAAATTCCAAGAGTTTTGGGCGCTGTGAGTCAAGAACCCTGAAAAACAACCAAATATATATGAAAAATACATTTTGGTCAACTGGATGACCAAATACATATTTTTCTTGTAAATCACAGTATCACAAGAGGGAATAATTAAAGATTCAGAAGAGGAGCTAATTTTAGGAATAATGTTGAGTTAGACCAGAGAGGATGTATCAGTGTCTTGATGGAGGGATCGGCATTCTAAAGGTTGATAGGCAGTTTATTCATTGTAATGGGCAAGAAAGAAGGGCACAAATGTACAGATGCAGGTATTACAGATTGATCATCTTGGTCTTGTAAAATAATCAATGGTGTTTTAGTTTGAGCCACCTCTAGTTGGTATTTTGTTACTTGCAGCTGAAATTATCTTAGACAACATATTCCCTGAAGTCATGAATTATCTCATGGCTATGTCTGCATTCCCAAAATCTTGTTCAAAGATTGGCTTTTAGTTGGTTCTCAATAAATATATGATGAATGAATTCATGAATGGATGTACTAAATGATACTAAAATAAATGGAAATTTAGTGTATTTAAATGAGGTTTCTTTATATTAAAAAAAGAGACAATTCTAGCTCTAAACAGGTAAAGTTTTCATAAACCAAAGAAAATAAAGCAATCTAACCTTAACTGGATATTTTACATGAAGACCAACAGGTATGCATACCTTCACTTTAGAATATGATGATGATATTGATGATGATAATGATGACGATGATGATGACAATGTTAAAATAAATTTAAAAATGAATATTGGTGAAAGTGATGATGAAGGTGTGTTGATGCTATTGGTTAAAGCTAGCTTTTATTTGTTAAACACCCTGCTAAATGGTTTACATGCAGTACTTTAATCTCTACCACATTATCTGTTATGACCCAATAATATTATCTTAATCCTACGAATTCGAATTTTAACTGAAGAATAAATAGGATAATTAATCTTCCCAGGATCTCACAGTTATGAAAGAAAACACAGTGAGGGTTCTCCTATTTTTTCCCCCCAAATCACTTCTCATAATCATTATTTAACTACCTCAGTTTGATTTTTTATTTTCCAACTGAAGTTTAACTGAACCAGCCATTAACAAAACAATATTTTTTGATACGTTTAAAAGGACTTCTCTTCAATTCCAAATTTTCATCTAGCTATGAAGTTGAATAGTCTTGAGATTTGTTTCAGAGTTGGAACCATTTTAAGTCAATTAACTCATAACTGAATTTATTTTTCATTAAAAAAAAAACTGCATTTTTTCTTCTTTTGATCATGTAGATTTGCCCCTAAAAACTAGGATCATCAGTTATTTTCCTTCTGACTGTCAGAGTCTAATTCCATCCTAGAAATAGGTATTATATAATTAAGGTAGGAAAGGGAGAAACTCAGAATAGGTAAGGTAAAATTCTCATTGTCTGTGTATGTTGATTTTGTCAAACTCTGTTTTGTGCACATGTGCATGCATATGTGTATTTAAGACCTGAGTGAATAAATATTGAGTTGTTTTAGTGAAGGATCTCCATTTAATTGTTGCTTTATTGTTTGTTTATATTTGACTTTAAGTGACACCTCAGCTTTTGGCTATACACTGCTTATTTTTGTAATGTTAATTTGACTTCATCCTTTTATATAAAACAACATGTACATATTGTCAGATGGTAGAACAAAAAAATTATGTGAAAATCTTCAGGCCAGATGCCTTACTGAAGGTTGGTATTTCATATTGCACAAACTATTATCTGATTCCTACCAGCTTCCCACACCTCTCACTAGTATGAAGACTGGCACTAATTGTCACTGACATTGACAGACCATGGGGACTGTTCAGTTGAAGTGAGTGGACATGACATCTTGAAGTCCCCTTCCCAATTAGAGAGCCTTCCCAGAAAGAAGGGGTTGCAGCAATGCTTGGAGTTACAGTTAAAAAAATTAATAACTCTTCTGTACATAGAGAACTTCTTACTTCATATCGTCAGTATCATATTCTGGCTTAAGTAAAAATAAAAAAATAACAACAACAAAACTATATCTCTAAGTCACAGTAGCAAATATATACACTCCCTCCTTATTAATCCCCGCTGAAAAGGACAGTCAAGATTCACCAGGTTCAAGTGAAACCCACCTTACTCAAGAGTTCTCATAATATTCATGCTAATGGAATACATCTTCTATCTCTATCCCTGATTTTATTTCTGTTATGTAAGCTGTATTCTCTTGTGTATGCATTTTTCCAGTTGCAACTTGGGACAAACAGTGTATAACATGCAAGGAGTTTTGAATGTAATTCCATATTGTGAATATCAGTGTTTCCAATTAAAAAAAGCATAACAGAAAACTTTCCAGAAGCATTTACAACCTATGCCATTTTCATTTTGACTACTCATATACTGACATTTAATGTCTATTACTTTTTGATAAAAATGAACATTCTGGTCCAGTCTTTTACTTTTTATTTAACTTGAAAATATCTTTACTTAAAGTCATATTTACTAGTGCTCCTGAGAGTCATTCCAACCCAAAAGGTCATGACCAAGTAATTACCAGAACCATAGTATTATAATTCATGACTGGAACAAAAGCAATATTCATAACAGCACAAATAAACAATCATATTATCTGTGAATTCTTATAACTTAATAAACAAAATTCTTGAGAAACTATAAATGCCAGTTATCTCTGTGTTAGCTGCCTTCCTCTTTGCTTTCTCATCATCTCTTATTGAAAATGGAGAATTGATCTCATTTTTTCCTAATCATTTGCAGGGTAATACTTCTCACCACCCAATAATTCCCAATCAGATGTTGTTATGGCTTGTCAAAGACTATGACCAGGAGTGGGATGTTTTATAAAAAGCACATTTTGATGAAATTTAATAAATATTTTTAGTTGAAGGTCTTAGGTCCTCCCCCCACCTCCACCCCACCACTATTTTCAGAATTGGGAGAGTAAGAATGGGAAAGGATCAAACATTATAGAGTAGGTTTAGGTATGTTTCTTCCCTCTACTTCTATATATTCCCACTATTTTTTTAGGCCCTTGTATCATACGGAAAAATTAACTTGAAATGGATTAAACATGTAAATGTATAAGACCTGAAACCATAAAACTCCTAGAAGGAAACACAGGGAAAAGCTCATCAACATCAGTCTTCACGATGATTTTTTTGTATATGACACCAAAATCACAGGAAGGAACAGTAAAAATAAACAAGTGAGACTATAGCAAACCTTCTTCTTTGATGTGAGAGAAAAATCACATTGCTATCAAAAAAACCTTAAAAGATGGTATGCTCCACATTGTAACAATTTGACTTCCTTTTTGTTGATTAGAGATAAGTAGCCTTACGATTTTGTACTTTCCTTAAAGAATTTCATTTAGATTTTATAATGAAAATTGATTAGTATATAAGACATACCTCTATAAAGTAATATGAACTGTTAAAAACTTCTTTTATTTTGCCATGTAACATAGATACATAAGAGTGCACGAATTATAAGTGTATAACTTAATGAATTACCAAAACTTACAAAGAGAACCGTGGTGTAACCACTCTCCACATCAAAGCACAGAATATTGCGAACATCATAAACCTGCTAGAAAGCCCTTTGTAATCACCTGCTCTTCCTTTCTTTCTACAGCTCTGCTTTCTTGCCTTTCTACAGTCCAGAAGTTTTTGCTAATTACTTCCTTGCTTTTCTTTAGGCTTTTATTATGTAACACTATCGTATATTTCTTCCATTAGCCAATGGAATCATGGACTATGTATTCTCCTCTTTTGGATTTTTTCTGTTCAATATTTTACTTATGAGGTTAATCCATGTTATTGTACTGAATTATAATTAATAGATTTAAAAAATAACATACTGTTAATTTTACTGTTAATGGTTACTTAGGCTGGTCTGGAGTTATTACAAATAATGTAGCTATAACATTTTAGTTCATGTCTTGCTATATATGTGTGTTCATTTCTGTTTGGCACATATTTAGAACAGAATTGTTACATCATAGGATATGTGACACTTGCTAATTTGAAGATATCACAATTTAGTACATAATAGCAATAGAAAAATACTGTTTTCTAAAGTAGTTCAACCAATTTATGCCCTCTCCATAAGTGTATGAGAGTTTTCATGCTCTACATCTTTACCAGCAACTGATATTGTCTGATTTCTATTTTTTTTTTTTTTTTCAGCTCTTCTTGTGGGTAGGAGAGGTATTTCACTGTAGGCTTCCTGTTTTTTTCTAATGAGGTTAACCAAAAATCTATATATATTTTTTTCCATCTGTATTCATTTCTTTTGTGAACTACCTTCAAGTTTATTGTCCATTTTTATTTGGAATGTCTATCTTTTTCTAATTAATCTGGAGGAGTTCTTAATATATTCTAGACAGAAAAAATTATTGGTTCAAAATATTGCAGTCATGTTCATCCTTTCTATAATTTACATTTTAACTGTCTTGGTTATTTTGATGAAAAGGTATCTCCTAAATTTATCTATATTTATCTTATTGTTTATTCTTTTTGTACCAACATTCTAGATTTTGTGTGTATCATTATTTAAACAATTTTTTGATTGTTAATACAGTGACCACATGGCTTGATTTTCTAAGGATAGACTGGTTTACTGGTTGCTCTGGTATGATTATAAATATCATCCACTTTCCATTACATTTATATTAAGGATAGATTTAGATTTTAACCAGGCTTATGATTTTGCCAAGGAGTAGAATAAAACAAAAGAATGGCAAGGGAGTTGAGGGTGTAGGCAAAGGAGTAATTATGAGAATCTAATACTGAAATTAAGCTGGGTGAAGTAGGGAGAAATTGACAGTCAGAAAAGGGAATTGATAGAATCAGGAACAAAGAGGAATTTTAGTTACTGAGTGATTATGTGGTCTACGTAACAACTCTGACAGAGATAGGCTAAAATAGAACAGTGAAGAGGAGTACAAGGAATTAAATACCAAAGTTTTGGAAAGACTTTAAAGTACATATTGAAGTTGTAGATAATTAAAATGTCAGTTAACTTTGGTTGTATAGACTCTACAATTTATAAAACTAAAATAAACCTGGAGAAATCACTCAGCAAAACTCACAATATTCATTTACCAAATGTCGGGAGCAAAGACACATTCGCATCCTCACCTCTCACAGATAATGGTATTTAAGAAATGAGGGGTAAAAAATCTTCATTGCCCCTTTAAGAATCTCACAGTGAGGTCAGCCCTCATCTAAAATGATAATCCTTTATCTTCCTTCTAGTATTCAAAGCCTCTTCACTGCTGCTTCCTCTTTGGGCTTCATATTTTTGATACCCTCAGGTTGTATAGGAGTGGGCTGCTGACTAGTGACACAGCTTTCATTTTCTATTGTAAGCAGATATTTTGAGTCCTTTGACAGAAACTATTTCTACTGACCTTGTTATAATATTTCTTATACCTGTGAAATTTTCCTCCAGAGTTTTCTTTCTCATTCCCTTTTTTTGTTTCAGGCCAGTAGTCACTCTGTACAAAGCTGATGTGATGCTTTCAAAGGTTGGATCCCAAGGTGCCTGGTGAGCACTGATCCCTTTATAAATGTGCTCCACTATACCCTGCATACCCAGTGTGCTGAATGAATCTTTTTCTGCTGAAATGAGTGATGCCTCGGGTGGTTTATTTACTTTTGCTGTCCTGAAAGTCATTTCAGAGGACTCAGTTACATTTCTAAGAAGTTAATACAATTACTAAATTGCTCCTTCTTATTTTTTCCGCATGAGGGCTAGTAATTTTTGCTATATTTAAGTACCTTCTTTATATCTTCCTTGCCTACTGAACCAGATATTTGTTTTCTAACATACTCCTCTACATTTTGTCTGGAAGAGTTTGAAATATAGTTTGAAATACAGTATCCAGAAGTATCAGTTCTACCAAAATCTTCCATAGGTCAATCACATGATGCACACCTCGTGGTGCTTAATGAGATAGTCTTACCAAGGAGATGTCTCCCATCAGACTGCCATCTAACCCAGACTTGCATGCAATCTGTCATTGTCTTGATTTGGTCCCCTTTAATACATCTTATCTTGGTGCATGTTGCCTTAGACCTCAAATTCCATACATTTCTCATGCTTTCCTTCAGGACACAGAAAACGCACGTGTCCAACTTTGAGGCATACTGTACTTTCTCTAGGCACCAGATTTTTCTTAGGACCACACATTTGTTTAAGGCATGAACATGATATCCCAGATACCTGGAAATGGGCACTCACCTATGTAAAAACAGCAACTCAATTCAGCTGTGTACAAAGTGAGCATCACTGCAAGTTATTTGGTTCCCCAAATTTTCTTTATTTCTCAAGTTTTTCTGTCAAGTGGATCTGATATTTACGGTTTTGTGGAATTGGGGACAAAATACCACTCTTCTCCAACTGAGAAACAAAATAACTTAGAAATACAATTAAAGTGTCTATATATGGAAAAGCAAATTATCAACTTTATTACTTGATAAGCTTAGTTGAGTAACATAGCTTAGTGCAAGAGACAAAAATGGGCTTGCTAATTTCCTACCCTAGATACAGACCTGTGACCAGCCCATCTAATGTTTAGGTATGCAAAACAGGTGCTATTGCTGGAAATTCGATTACATTGGCTTGGTTGTAAAAAGGAACATAGATCAAATTCCCAAGTGTTTGTACTCCTCCCACCATATACTAGCCTCATTCAGTCAAGAAATGCAAATCACTGCCTGTCATCTAACCTCCAGGTTAATCACTCAACCTCCATGAGGAAGACCAAGGAGTGGGGCACACAGCCAGATCTGCTTACAGAAAATCCTTTCTCACCCAAACCCAGACAAGTGAGATGGAATTCTCCTGTTATACTAAAGTACATCATTTAGTTATTTCTTTGAACATCTCTTGATCTTAAAGTTTCTTATTATTTGTTAGAAAATAAAGGCTTTATTTCAAACTTGAAAAAATATTTTTAACTTCTGGATACATCTTTTAAAATTAAGTATTTCTACATAGCCAAATGATATTTTTAAAATTAACAAAAGTAAAAATAATTCCTTCATATCAGCTAATAACTCTTTCACATTCAAATATTTTAAATTGTCCAAAATATGCCCTTTATAGCTGATTTCCCCAAATCAGATCAAGCCCAGAATCATTCAATGAATCCAGTTGTTGTGTACTTTGTGTCTTTCAATTTAAAAAGTTATATTTTTATGCCACTGACTTGTGAAGACACTGTTAGTTCTGTTTTTTTCTGATTGCCTCCTGGGGTATTATTTGGTTTATTTCTTGTCCCCCTTTATTTTGTATACATTAATAGATTGTAAAGACTTGATAAATTTAAGTTAGAATACATCACTGTGTCATTTATGATTCTTCATTTCAGCAGACGTATAATATCTAATAGTCATACCAGTACAGGAGCAAAGATTGACCACAGATTATGTGCTGTCAGCCTGTCTCCTCCACTGTGTTTATATTTTTCTTTAAACTCATTCTTGAAAGTTAGTTTTCATTTGGTATCAAATTCTCTCTAGGCGACTATTATTTTCTCCCCTCCTTTGAAAATAATATTCAACACTCTTCTGGCTTTTTATTTGTTCCTGACAATCTGATGTCACTGCTCTGTGGGTAATGTCTCTCCTCTCTGGAAGCTTTTAAGATCTTCTGTGTTTCTGGTGTTCTGCACTTCGACTATGATATCCAGGGGTAAGAAATATTTTTTATCATGCTAGAGATTTATTCTGCTGCCTGAAGCTGAAATTGTCTTTTCATTAATTCTAGAAAACTCTCAGCTATTATCTCTTTGCCTTTTTTTTTTCTCCTCCAGTCTCTATTTTCAATCCTATAAAGATAAGCTAATCTTTCTGTGCAGCATATGTCTTTTTTCTTTTAAACAAACCACTTTTTTTTCATCTGTTTGACTGACTGTGCTGCATTTCTTCTTATCTGTTCTAAAGTTCTCAGAGTCTCTCTTTAGGTGGGATTAGTTTTCAGAGTTTCTAACTCAATCACATTTTTTATATCAGGTTTGGTTTCTTTTTGAGTTCCCTGATATAATTTTACATGAACATTTGTGTAGAAGTTTACTATACATAGAGAAAAAAAGTACATACATAAGGGTAAAGTTCAATGAACACACTGAATCACAACATAGACATACTCATGTGACAATGACACTGGCCAAAAAAAAGAACATTATCAGCACCCCAGAAGCCCCAACAACCCCTTATCATAACCATCCCGAATTGCTACCTCTTCTTTTTCCCAAAAATAAATGCTGATTTCTACTGCCATATACCAATTTTCTCTGTTTTGGGACTTTATATACATGGACTAACATGTTATATTTTTGTGTGTGTGTCTGGATTATTTTACTCAGAGTTATGTTTGTGCAACTATTCAAGCTACTGTACATACAATAAATAACACTGATACCTCTCACAAATATAATTCTGAGTAATAATCCAGGGACAAAAAACATATGACATATGATTTCACATGCTATATGATATTCCATTGTATGAACATCCTGTAAGTTATTTAACTATTTTACTTTAAATGGACAATTGGATTCTGCCAGACTATTACAAACAGTGTTGTTGTAATTATTCTGACATGTGTAATTAATTAAGTTGCGTATACACTAGAGTGAAATTGCTTGGTTATTTTTTTTTTAACATATTCATTGGAATATAATTGCTTTACAATGGTGTGTTAGTTTCTGCTGTATAACAAAGTGAGTCAGCTACACATATACATATATCCCCATATCTCCTCCCTTTTGCTTCTCCCTCTCACCCCTCTAGGTGGTCACAAAGCACCGAGCAGAGCTCCCTGTGCTATGCGGCTGCTTCCCACTAGCTATCTATTTTACATTTGGTAGTATATATAAGTCCATGCCACTCTCTCACTTCGTCCCAGCTTACACGTCCCCCTCACCGTGTCCTCAAGTCCATTCTCTACATCTGCGCCTTTATTCCTCTCCTGCCCCTAGGTTCTTCAGAACCATTTTCTTTTTTTTTTAGATTCCATATATATGTGTTAGCATACAGTATTTATTTTTCTCTTTCTCACTTACTTCACTCTGTAGGACAGTCTCTATGTCCATCCACCTCACTACAAATAACTCAATTTGGTTTCTTTTTATGACTGAGTAATATTCCATTGTATATATGTGCCACATCTTCTTTATCCATTCATCCACTGATGGACACGTAGCTTGCTTCCATGTCCTGGTTATCGTAAATGGAGCTGCAATGAACACTGTGGTACATGACTCTTTTTGAATTCTAGTTTTCTCAGAGTATGTGCCCAGTAGTGGGATGACTGAGTCAGATGGTAGTTCTATTTTTAGTTTTTAAGGAACCTCCATACTGTTCTCCATAGTGGCTGTATCAATTTACATTCCAACCAACAGTGCAAGAGAGTTCCCTTTTCTCCACACCCTCTCCAGCATTTATTGTTTCTAGATTTTTTGATGATGGCCATTCTGACTTGTGTGAGATGATATCTCATTGTAGTTTTGATTTGCATTTATCTAATGATTAATGATGTTGAGCATTCTTTCATGTGTCTGTTGACAATCTGTATATCTTCTTTGGAGAAATGTCTATTTAGGTCTTCTGCCCATTTTTGGATTGGGTTGTTTGTTTTTTTGATATTGAGCTGCATGAGTTGCTTGTATATTTTGGAGATTAATTCTTTGTCAGTTGCTTCATTTGCAAATATTTTCTCCCACTCTGAGGGTTGTTGTTTCATCTTGTTTATGGTTCCCTTTGCTGTGCAAAAGCTTTTAACTTTCATTGTGTCCATTTGTTTATTTTTGTTTTTATTTCCATTTCTCTAGGAGGTGGGTCAAAAAGGATCTTGCTGTGATTTATGTCATAGAGTGTTCTGCTTATATTTTCCTCAGAGTTTGATAGTGTCTGGCCTTACATTTAGGTCGTTAATCCATTTTGAGTTTATTTTTAAGTATGGTGTTAGGGAGTGTACTAATATCATTCTTTTACATGTAGCTATCCAGATTTCCCAGCACCACTTATTGAAGAGGATGTCTTTTCTCCATTGTATTTTCTTGCCTCCTTTATCGAAAATAAGGTGACTATATGTACGTGGGTTTATCTCTGGGCTTTCTATCCTATTCTATTGATCTATATTTCTGTTCTTCTGCCAGGACCCTACTGTCTTGATTACTGTAGCTTTGTAGTATAGTCTGAAGTCCAGGAGCCTGATTCATCCAGCTCCATTTTTCTTTCTCAAGATAGCTTTGGCTATTCGGGGTCTTTTCTGTTTCCATACAAATTGTGAAATTGTTTGTTCTAGTTCTGTGAAAGATGACATTGGTAGTTTCATAGTGATTGCATTGAATATGTAGATTGCTTGGGGTAGTATAGTCATTTTCACAATGTTGATTCTTCCAATCCAAGATCATGGTATATCTCTCCATCTTTTTGTATCATCTTTAATTTCTTTCATCAGTGTCTTATAGTTTTCTGCATATGGGTCTTTTGTCTCCTTAGGTAGGTTTATACCTCGGTATTTTATTCTTTTTGTTGCAATGGTAAATGGGGGTGTTTCCTTAATTTCTCTTTCAGATTTTCCACCATTAGTGTATAAGAATGCAAGAGATTTCTGTGCATTAATTTTTTATCCTGCTACCTTACCAGATTCATTGATTAGCTCTAATTGTTTTCTGGTAGCAGCTTTAGGTTTCTCTATGTATAGTATCATGTCATCTGCAAACAGTGACAGCTTTACTTCTTCCTTTCCAATTTGGATTCATTTTATTTCTTTTTCTTCTCTGACTGCTGTGGCTAAAACTTACAAAAGTATGTTGAATAAGAGTGATGAGAGTGGGCCGACTTGTCTTGTTCCTGACCTTAGCAGAGATGGTTTCAGTTTTTCACCATTGAGAATTATGTTGGCTGTGCGTTTGTCATATATGGACTTTATTATGTGAGGTAAGTACGCTCTATGCCTACTTTCTGGAGGGTTTTTATCATAATTGGGTGTTGAATTTTGTCAAAAGCTTTCTGTTAATATATTTAGATGATCATATGGTTTTTCTCCTTCAATTTGTTAATATGGTGTATGACATTGTGTGATTTGCATATGTTGAAGAATCCTTGCATTCTTGGGATAAACTCCACTTGATCATGGTGTATGATCCTTTTAATGTTGTGTTGGATTCTGTTTGCTACTATTTTATTGAGGATTTTTGCATCTGTGTTAATCACTGTTATTGGTCTGTAGTTTTCTTTGTTTATGACATCTCTGTCTGGTTCTGGTATCAGGGTGATGGTGGACTCATAAAATGAGTTTGGGAGTGTTCCTCCCTCTGCTATATTTTGGAAGAGTTTGAGAAGGATAGTTGTTAGCTCTTCTCTAAATGTTTGACAGAACTCACTTGTGAATTCATCTGGTCCTGGGCTTTTGTTTGTTGGAAGATTTTAATCACAGTTTCAATTTCAGTGCTTGTGATTGGTCTGTTTATATTTTCTATTTCTTCCTAGTTCAGGCTCAGAAAGTTGTGCATTTCTAAGAATTTGTCCATTTCTTCCAGGTTGTCCATTTTATTGGCATATATTTGCTTATAGTAATCTCTCATGATCCTTTGTGTTTCTGCAGTGGTGGCCGTTACTTCTCCTTTTACATTTCTAATTCTGTAGATTTGAGTCTTCTCCCTTTTTTTCTTGATGAGTCTGGCTAATGGTTTACCAATTTTGTTTATCTTCTCAAAGAACCAGCTTTTAGTTTTATTTTTCTTTGCCATTGTTTCCATCATTTCTTTTTTCATTTATTTCTGATCTGATCTTTATGATTTCTTTCCTTCTGTAACTTTGGGGTTATTTTTGCTGTTGTTGTTCTTCTTTCTCTAATTGCTTTAGGTGTAAGGTTAGGTTGTTTATTTGAGATTTTTCTTATTTCTTGAGGTAGGATTGTATTGCTATACACTTCCCTTTTAGATCTGTTTTGCTGCATCCCATAGGTTTTGGGTCATCATGTTTTCATTGTCATTTGTTTCTAGGTGTTGTTTGATTTCCTCTTTGATTTGTTCAGTCATCTCTTGGTTATTAAGTAGTATATTGTTTAGCCTCCATGTGTTTGTATTTTTTTCAGATTTTTTTTCTGTAATTGATATCTAATCTCAGAGTTGTGGTTGGAAAAGATACTTGATACGATTTCAATTTTCTTAAATTTACCAAGGCTTGATTTGTGACCCAAGATATGATCTATCCTGGAGAATGTTCCATGAGGACTTGAGAAGAAAATGCATTCTGTTGTTTTTGGATGGAATGTCCTATAAATATCAACTAAGTCCATCTTGTTTAATGTATCATTTAAAGCTTGTGTTTCCTTATTTATTTTCATTTTGGATGATCTGTCCATTGGTGAAAGTGGGTGTGAAAGTGTCCTACTATGATTGTGTTACTGTCGATTTCCCCTTTTATGGCTGTTACCATTTTCCTTATGTATTGAGGTGCTCCTATGTTGGGTGCACAAGTATTTATAACTGTTATATCTTCTTGGATTGATCCCTTGATCATTATGTAGTGTCCTTTGTCTCTTGTTATAGTCTTTATTTTAAAGTCTATTTTGTGTTATATGAGAATTGCTACTCCAGTTTTCTTTTGATTTCCATTTGCATGTAATATCTTTTTCCATACCCTTACTTTCTGTCTGTACGTGCCCCTAGGTCTGAAGTGGGTCTCTTGTAGACAGCATACCTATAGGTGTGTTTTTTTTTTTTTGTATCCATTTAGCCATTCTGTGTATTTTGGTTGGAGCATTTAATCCATTTACATTTAAGGTAATTATCAATATGTATGTTCCTATTACCATTTTCTTAATTGTTTTCGGTTTGTTTTTGTAGGTCTTTTCCTTCTCTTGTGTTTCCTGCCTAGAAAAGTTCCTTTAGCATTTGTTGTAAAGCTGGTTTGGTGGTGCTCAATTCTCTTAGCTTTTGCTTTTCTGTAAAGGTTTTCATTTCTCAGTCAAATCTGAATGAGATCCTTGCTTGGTAAAATAATCTTGGTTGTAGGTTTTTCCCTTTAATCACTTTAAATATGTCTTGTCACTCCCTTCTGGCTTGCATAATTTCTGCTGAAAGATCAGCTCTTAACCTTATGGGGATTCCCTTGTATGTTATTTGTTGTTTTTCCCTTGCTGCTTTCAATATTTTTTTCTTTGTATTTAATTTTTGATAGTTTGATTAATATGTTTCTTGGTGTGTTTCTCCTTGGATTTATCCTGTATGGGACTCTCTGCGTTTCCTGGACTTGATTGACTATTTCTTTTCCCATATTAGGGAAGTTTTCCACTATAATCTTTTCAAATATTTTCTCAGTCCCTTTCTTTTACTCTGCTTCTTGTGGGACCCCCTATAATTCAAATGTTGGTGCATTTAATGTTGTCCCAGAGGACTCTGAGACTGTCTGCAATTCTTTTCATTCTTTTTTCTTTATTCTGCTCTGTGGTAGTTATTTCCACTATTTTATCTTCCAGGTCACTTCTCCATTTTTCTGCCTCAGTTTTTCTGCTATTGATTCTTTCTAGAGAATTATTAATTTTTTTTTTTTATTGTGTTGTTCATCATTGTTTGTTTGCCCTTTAGTTCTTCTAGGTCCTTGTTAAATGTTTCTTGTATTTTCTGCATTCTATTTCCAAAATTTTGGATCATCTTTCCTATCATTAGTCTGAATTCTTTTTCAGGTAGACTGCCTATTTCCTCTTCATTTGTTTGGTCTGGTAGGTTTTTACTTTGCTCCTTCATCTGCTGTGTGTTTCTCTGTCTTCTCATTTTGCTTAGATTACTGCATTTGGGGTCTCCTTTTCACAGGCTACAGGTTCGTAGTTCCTGTTGTTTTTGATGTCTACCCCCAGTGGTTAAGGTTGTTTCAGTGGGTTGTTTAGGCTTCCTGTTGGAGGGGACTGGTGCCTGTGTTCTGGTGGACAAGGCTGTATCTTGTCTTTCTGGTGGTCAGGACCACGTCCAGTGGTGTGTTTTGGGGTGTCTGTGACCTTATTATGATTTTTGGCAGCCTCTCTGCTAATGAGTGGGGTTGTGTTCCTGTTTTGCTAGTTGTTTGGCATAGGGTGTCGAGCACTGTAACTTGCTGGTCATTGAGTGGAGCTGGGTCTTAGCACTGAGATGGAGATCTCTGCGAGAGCTTTTGCCATTTGATATTACGTGGAGCTGGGAGGTCTCTGGTGGACCTATATCCTGAACTCGGCTCTCCCACCTCAGAAGCACAGGCCTGACACCCTACCGAAGCACCAAGACCCTGTCAGCCACACAGCTCAGAAGAAAAGGGAGAAAGAAAGAAAGAAAGAAAGAAAGAAAGAAAGAAAGAAAGAAAGAATAAAAAGAAATAAATTATTAAAAATAAAAAAATTAAAAAGTAATATAAAAAGAAAAAAGAAGGAAAGAAAGAAGAGAGCAACTAAACCAAAAAACAAATCCACCAATGATAACAAGCGCTAAAAACTATACTAAGGAAAAAAACCAATAAACAAAAAATGGACAGACAGAACCCTAGGACATATGGTAAAAGAAAGGTATACAGACAAAATCACACAAGGAAGCATACACATACACTCTCACAAAAAGAGAAAAAGGAAAATTATATATATATATATATATATATATAAATAAAAATACAAAAAAAAGGAAGAGAGCAACGAAATCAATAAACAAATCTACCAATGATAATAAACTCAAAATACTAAATTAAGATAAACATAAAACCAGAAACCAGTCAGTTTCATACAGCAATCTCTAAGTCTACAGTTGCTCCCAAAGTCCACTGCCTCAATTTTGGGATGATTCGTTGTCTATTCAGGTATTGCACAGATGCAGGGTACATCAACTTGACTGTGGAGTTTTAATCCGCTGCTCCTGAGGGTGCTGGGAGAAATTTCCCTTTCTCTTCTTTGTTCGCACAGCTCCCGGGGTTCAGTTTTGGATTGGCCCTGCCTCTGCTTGTAGGTCACCTGAGGGCATCTATTCCTGCCCAGACAGGATGGGGTTAAAAAAGCAGTTGATTAGGGGGCTGTGGCTCACTCAGGCTGGGGGGAGGGAGGGGTACGGAATGCAGGGAGAGCCTGTGATTGCAGAGGTCAGCGTGAGTTTGCAATAGCATGAGGCGTGCTGTGTGTTCTCCCAGGAAAGTTTTCCCTGGATCACGGGACCCTGGCAGTGGTGGGCTGCACAGGCTCCCGGGAGGGGTGGTGTGGACAGTGACCTGTGCTTTCACATAGGCTTCTTGGTGGCTGCAGCAGCCGCCTTAGTGTTTCATGCCAGTGTCCAGTGTCTGCGCTGATAGCCGCGGCTCACGTCGGTCTCTGGAGCCCCAGGTGGTGTTCTGAATCCCCTCTCCTCATGCACCCCGAAACAATGGTCTCTTGCCTCTTAGGCTGTTCCAGACTTTTTCCTGGACTCCCTCCCAGCTAGCTGTGGCACACTAGCCCCCTTCAGGCTGTGTTCACACAGCCAACCCCAGTCCTTTCCTTGGGATCTGACCTCCAAAGCCAGACCCTCAGCTCCTACTCCCCCACCTCCCGGCGGGTGAGCAGACAAGTCTCTCAGGCTGGTGAGTGCTGGTCAACAGCAATCCTCTGTGCAGGAATCTCTCCGCTTTGCCCTCTGCACCCCTGTTGCTGTGCTCTCCTTCGTGGCTCCAAAGTTTCCACCCCCAGCCCCCCATATCTGCCAGTGAAGGGGCTTCCTAGTGTGTGGAAACTTTTCCTCTTTCACAGCTCCCTCCCCAAAGTGCAGGTCCTGTCCCTATTCTTTTGTCTCTGTTTTTTCTTTTTTCTTTTGCCCTATCCAGGTACGTGGGGAGTTTCTTGTCTTTTGGGAAGTCTGAGGTCTTCTGCCAGCATTCAGTAGGTGTGCTGTAGGAGTTTTTCCCCATGTACATGTATTTCTGATGTATTTGTGGGAAGGAAGGTGATCTCCACGTCTTACTCCTCCACCATCTTGAAGGTGCCCCCCTGCTTGGTTGTTAAATATTGGATCTATGGTATAATGCCAAGGAGTTTTCTAGAATGTTTATGAGTCGCTGTATCATTTTTCACTCACATTATCAGTGTATGATAGTTTCAGCTGTTCCACATTCTCACCACACTTGTTATTGCCAGCCTTTAATTTCAGTTACTTTGGTGGATGGTGATTGCTATAATACTGCAGTTTTAGTTTCTTTGATAACTAACAATGTTGAGTACATTTTTATCTTTGGTATTTTGATTACAGGTATCCTCTGCTTTTCAAATGTTTGTTTTACACCACTTTGCTTTTAGGAAAGACCTACATTAATCTTTCCTTTAAGGAAAGATAGCCAAAGAGGGTTTTTGCTCTTACAAAAATATGGTGAAAAGCAAAAGTAGCATTCAACATTTGTTTTGCAGAGAGCAGTTACAGGGCAGCATACACCTGAATCAACGAGATTGGCACTGCCAAGCTCTTTCTTTGGAACTACACTCAGCATCGAGCCTCCATAGCTTTGAACTGTGTCTGTGAGCATCTATGCTTTATCTAGATTTATGCTGTGAGTCTGTTAGCCTGATGTGTACTAAGGTGATTGGTTCTTTGCTTGACACCATTTCAGCTTATAAAAGATTTCATAGTAATGCTTACTTTTGGATGGTAGGGGAAACCTGTATCTTTTTTTTTTTTTGTGAAGTATGCATTCAAAAATCTTATCTGTTTAAAAAGAATTGAGTTGTCTGCATTTTTCAATTATTGTTTACCTTATAACTCATTATTTTAGTGTGCATGTTAGCCAGAAAATTATCTATATTTTTTTTTATTTTGTTTCATAGAACTCATAAGTTCTAGTATTTTTATTTACTTTATATTTAACCCTAGGTTCCTCCCCTGATCTCCAGATTCCTGTATTTAATTACCTATCAACATGAATCTCCACTTGAGTCTCTATCAGTCAGGCACCTTGAACTTAAAATGTGTAAATCTTAGCTACTGAGAAGCCCCCAAACCAGCTCCTGCCATAATCGTGTACATCTCAGTTAATGGCAACTCCATTCTTCCAACTGCTCAGGCCACACCCTTAAATTCTCTGTATTTTCCATTACCTCACACTCAATCCATCAACAAACATTTTTTCAGCTAAATTTAAAAAATATAACCAGAAGTCTACCATATATATCACCCATTGCTATGACTTTGGCCCAAGGTACTGCCATGTGGAATATTGCAATAGTATCAAAACTGGGGTCTTTGCTTCTTCTTTTAGCTCAGTGAAGTCATGGTCTACACAGATGGTAGAATAATCCTATTAAAATATTAGTCTGAGCTCAAGCTCCCCCAGAGATCTTCATGACATTGAAAATAAAGACTTACCATGTCTCACAAGGCCCTGTGTGATCTGCCTCCCAGATCTGCCTCTGATCCACCTCTCTCTTCACTGTATCCTGTACCCTGGTCTCTGTGCTGTTCCTCAGACAGGCCAGGAAACACTTCCTTTGATGAGACTTCACACTTAGTGTTTTTTCTACCTGGAAAGGTTGACTCCAAAACATCTGCAAGAATGATATTTCTTAAAAGTCACTCACCCAGTGAAGTCTTTTGTGGATACCTTATTTAAAATTCCAAAACTTTCCCTCTTTGATATTTAATATTCTTCTACCTTTTCTATAAATAATCTCCTTAGCATTTATCACCAACTAACATGCTATACACATACTAACATACAAATGGATAATATCCATATCCCCCAGTTCCACATTCCCAGATTCAACCAAACACCAATTGAAAATATTCCAAAAAAATTCCAGAAAATTCCAAAAAGCAAAACTTGAATTTGCTGTGCACCGGCGAATATTTATTTGGCAATTACATTGTATTTTATGGTATAAGTAATCTAGAGATGATTTAAAGTATATGGGAAGATGTGTGAAGGTTAAATACTACACCATTTTATATCAGGCATTTGAGCATCTGGGGAGTCTGGTATCCATGAGGGGTGGGGGTAGTGGCTGAAACCAATCCCCTGTGGATACAGAGAGACGACTGTATTTTTCTTATGTATCTTGGTTATTGTCCATCTACTTGGAAGCATTTTCCATGAAGTCATAGATTTTGTTTTGGTCACTACTATATTCCCATATCCAAGAACCATGCCTAGCACAAGATTGGTATCCCGTAAATGTTTTAAATATGAATAAATGAGAACATAAACATATCTACAGTACATTTATAGTGTAGTTATCTTTTGCCTAGGAATTCATTTCTATGCATCTTAGGAGTGGTCCTTCTTATACATTACAGAATCCTTTGATATGTTCAGGCTCTTATATGTTTGTCATTGATTGTTGCTTTTTCTCATCAGTGTTCTTGGCAAAATTAGTCTGCATTTGGGCCTCTATTGGTATTTTTATTTATCTCCTTCTTCTGCAAAATTTTTGCTTTACTTACAGCTATTTCCAGCATTCTCCTTTCAGATATTGAGCTGGAATACAAAAAGATGTTCCACATGCCAGTATAGTAAAAATTCCAGGTGATAACTTTCTGTGATTCTGATAGCCTGAGGTAGAAAATTCACTATCATTTTCTTTTTCTTTTTGTCTTTGAGAAGGTGAATATACTTCTAAGTACTTTGGGAATATTCATAGCTTTTCTTTTGCCTTGAAGCATGTATTGAAAAGTATAATCTCTAATAATTCTTATCGTGTATGTACTCTTCCCAGTATATTTCCTACGTCTACTTGCCCTTGACATTACATCCAGTATGTAATGCTGGATATTTATCTAACAGAAAAATACTGAGATGCGTAAGAAATGCATCAAGATGCTCAACCTCACAGACACTGACTCTAACACTGGAATTACTGTTGAACATGGCTCTACCTGTTAAATTATTTTCTTTCCATCTGTGGGTCGTTAGAAATTTAAAATTTTGGCCCCTCCCATATATAAATTAGTAGAAATTCATTTCAAAGATTCAATAACTATGAACCCACAATTTTCAGAGCTGTTATCACTGCATCTCTTCTTTTTCTCTGATTTCATTTGTATTTTAAAAATAGGAAGAAAAAGGAGAAAACTATGACATTTTAGTGAGCTGTAATTATAACCTGTTTTTGTTATTAACAAACTTATAAATATTATTTTTAATGTTTGGTCAATATTTTGATGTATTAATGTAAACTATTATTTTAACCTAATTACTATATATATATATATATATAGTGTAGAAAAGACAAATGATGATAAAAGCTTTTAAAAATAATAACAATATTAATCCAACAGTTCTTGGCCAGCACTCTACTATGGATACCCATTTTTCAGTCAAGAGCAAACCAGTCTTTTAACCATATCCAGTGTGTTTTTCTTGGTATTTCCAAGGTGTTTCTGATTAATTTTAGCATTTGCTATCTCTTCATTCAGCATTTTAGATATTATCTCAGCACTCTTCAAGCACAACTACACTCAGCCCATATTCCCAAAATAGCTATATTGTAATTTGAATAAATACATATTCAGTGTTTTGATTTCTCTTTTAAAATATTACTAACTGCTGTTCTAAGTGCCATTATATGGGGACTTTCTCTTTTCTTGTGTATATTTTGCATTTTCCTGTGGTTAATAATTGACTCTTTTAAAAATTTTTCTTGCTTTTCTTAGACTTTTTGGCTTCACAATCTTATAATTTATAGCTCTGCAAAATGTCTGGTATTATAAGATTCCACAAGAACAAACTGGTCAAATAATCTATTAGTTTCCTTTTCTTTCTTTCCCAGGATTTCCTGTAATTCTGTAACAGTTTCCTGTAACTCTCCTAGATTGCTCTCTAGATATGGTTCAGAGTTGTCATACTTGGAATTCCCTTTGCCTCTTTCAGGTATTGAATATCTTCTTTCCTACATATCTGATTTTACTTTTTCTTCATTTATTTACCTGATTTTTTTGAAATGCATACTCTTATAGCCCTCTGAGAAGGAGGTAATGAGAGTTACATTTATTTTTCAAATTTTGCATGTCTAAAGTGTATCTATGCTACCTTCATACTGGAATGCTGGATTATTGGATTTGAATTCTAGTTTGCAAACTATTTTAACTTATAAGTTTGAAGGCATTTTTTTCCCCTCTTTTCTTCTGCCTTCTAGTGTTGCTATTGCAAACTCAGATGTCCTTAGACACTTGAATCTTTGTATTCTTTTTTTTCTCTCTGGACAATTTTTAAATGTTATTTTTCTCTAATGTAATAAGAGTTAACAACATGAGACTCCGTTGCCACCACCATATCCTCTCCTCCCAAGACTTACATCCTTTTGTTAAAAAAAAAAAAAAGAAATATTTAAAAAGTAATTTCCTCCTCATCAAAAACTTTTGTTTGCACTTTCTGACACATTTATTAGTCAGATTATATATTTCTATGGATATTCCTCAACATCCCCTTTTAATTGTTATTTGTCTTAGTTTCTATATCTTGTGTTAGAAGCTTCCCTTATGAATCTGGAAATCTTTGTTCACTCATATTTAAGAGTGAGGTAGTAAAAAGCTTTCGTCATGGACAGGGCTTGCTACTGGTGAGCTAGTTTAGGATGAAACTGCTGCCGTCAGATTTTCACTGTAGAATGTTTATGCTTTTTCTCTGGGACGTTCATTTACTTCACAGAAGATAATCCTGTCCCTTTGGCTGTGGATTAGCAGCCCAGAAACTAGTACTCTGGAGCTCAGCAGTGAGTGCTTGGAGTCTCACAATTGAGTAAAGAGTCTAACTTAATTTCAGGTCTTCTGTCTCAGGACTAAATTCTTTTCACCCCCACACCATGTACCTGCTACTTTTGAGATAAACATTACCTCCTAGAAAATGAGGGAAGAGACAGTTACCTAAATTCACACACAAAAAACATAAATCAAGGGTTTAAAGTCTCTGTATAGACTGTTGAATGATCTGCTTGTTTTCTGGCCCTCTGATCCTCATTCCTGCTTCCTCTGACCATCTGGTGCCTCTAATCAGCTTCCTTAATAACAATACCTTTATCTTTGTGCAGAAGGAATTACCTTCCAGATACTTACCAACTTATAAGAGAGACAGAGCAAAGTGGCTTTTTCAAAATATAGACTGCAACAAAACCAGTAACATTTGAACAGATAACAAAAGTTACCAATATATTCAACAAATAGAAAGCTGGCACAGGAGAATTTGAGGTTAGAATTAGAAGACCAGGAGCCAGATAGTATTGTTACATAGAGTTCTTAAGAAAGTTTTTGAAGTGGAGTTTGCCTTGCTTTGGAAAGAGAAACTTAGTTATGGCAAGTAATGATTTCGTATTTTCCATTAACACCCTCTCATTTCAGTAAATGCAAAATTATATCTATGAAGCCAAACATATAGATGTAGTAATATCCCATTTCTTTTTGAGATTAACATGCTGTTTTTGATGACATAAGACATGTGAACAAAACTTCAGTTAGTTTTTATTGTAGGCAAAGAATATTTAAACATGATGTTAGTTTTATCTAAATACATATGAAATAACAACACTAAAATCCTGAGTTATTTTAAGTATACACTTTCAAACTTTCAAACATTATGTAATGTTCAAATATTATTCATGGATCTAACTATTCTCAATTTCTGATTATCCTGAATAACATCCTGAATGACAGACAAAGGTAACTATGTTCTCAAGAAATTAAATATATATTTATTTCCATGATTTATGAAAAAAACTATCTTTAATAAATATTCTAAAAATCCAACTGAGCTAACTCTTTTTTACTCCCACCCCCACCCCCACCTACCTCATTTAATGTTTTTGACATAATGTTTTATGTGTTCACATAATGTGAGATTGGTAGAATAAGTTTAAACTTAAGAGATCAGTAACTTAAAATAATCACATATACATAGATTATATTATATAAACCTCATGGTAACCACAAACCAAAAATATATAATACATACACAAACAAGACCGAGAAAAGAATCCAGTAACAACTAAAGGTAGACATCAAATCACAAGGTAAGAGAGCAAAAGAAGAAAGGAACAAAAAACAACTACAAAAGCAACCCCAAAACAATGAACAAAATGGCAAAAAGTACATACCTATCAATAATTACCTTAAACGTAAATGAACTAAATGCTAAAATTAGAAGACATAGAGTTGCTGAATGGATAAATAAATAAGACCCATATATAATCTACCTACAAGAGAATCATTTCAAATCTAAAGATACCCATAGACTGAAAGTTATGGGATGGAAAATGGTAATCCATGCAAATGGATACAAAAGAAAGCTGGGGTAGCAATACATATATCAGACAAAATGGACTTTAAAACAAAGACTGTAAAAAGAGACAAAGAAGAACATTACATAATGATAAAGGGATCAATTTCACAAGAATATGTAAAATTTTAAATATATATGCAACCAAGATAGGAGAAACTAAGTACATAATGCAAATATTAACAAATATAAAGAAGGAAACTGACAGTAACACAGTAATATTAGGGGACTTTAACACCACATTTACATCAATGGAAAGATAATCCAGACAGAAAATCAATAAGGAAATACTGGCCTTAAATGACACATTAGAACAGATGGTCTCTCTCTCTCTCTCTCCCTCTCAGTCTATCCAAAAGCAGTTTAATACATATTCTTTTCAGGTACATATGGAAAGTCTCCAAGCTAAATTACATGCTAGACCACAAACAATTCTCAGTAAATTTAAAAAGATTGAAATCATATCAAACATCTTTTATTACCACAATGCCATGAGACAAGAAATCAACTATAAGAAAAAATACTGCAAATAACATAAACATGTGGATGCTAAACAATATGTTACTCAAAAAACAATGAGTCACTGAAGAAATCAAAAAGGAAATTGAAAAACCCCTGAAGACAAATTGAGACAAAATCTGCCAGATGCAGCATAAGCAGTTCTAGATGGAAGTTTATAGCAATACAAGCCTACTTCAGGAAATAAGAAAATCTCAAATAGACAAACTAACCTTAACATAATGGAACTAGAAAAAGAAGAGCAAACAAAACCCAAAGTTAGTAGAAGAAAAGAAATATAAAAATCAGAGCAGAAATGAATTAGAGACAAAAACAGAAAAAAAATCAATCAGTAAAACGAATTGCTGGTTCTTTGGAAAGTTAAACAAAATTAATAAAACTTTAGCCAGACTCATCACACAAAAAAAGAGAGGAACCAAATAAATAAAATCAAAAATGAAAAAGGAGAGGTTACAACAGACACAACTGAAATACAAAGGGTCATAAGAGCTTATTATGAAAAATAAAACACCAATAAAATGGACAAACTAAAAGAAATGGGTAAATTCCTAGAAATGTATAATCTTCCAAGAGCAAATCAGGAAAAAATAAACAATATGAAGAAACTGATCCCCAGGAATAAAATAGAATCATTAATTTAAAAAGAAAAAAAAAATCTCCCAGAAAACAAAAGTCCAGGACCAGATGGCTTCATAGTTGAATTCTACCAAACGTTTAGAATAGTGTTAATACCTATCCTTCTCAAACTATTAAAAAATATATATATAGCAGAGGAAGGAATACTTCCAAACTCATTCTATGAGGCCAGAATCACCCCGATGAAAAAACCAGACAGATACCACAAAAAAAGAAAATTATAAGCCAATATCCCTGGTAAACATAGATGAAAAAAAAGATCCTCAACAAAATATTAGCTAACCAAATTCAATAATACATTAAAAGGATTATATACCATGATCAAGTGGGGTTTATTCCAGGAATGCAAGGACAGTTCAATATCCACAAATCAAACAAAATGATACATCACATTAACAAATCGAAGAATAAAATCATATGATCATTTTAATACATGAAAAAACTCTCAACAAAGTGGGTAGAGGAGGAACATACCTTAACATAATAAAGGCCACTTGTGACAAACTCACAGCCAACACCATACTCAACAGTGGAAAGCTGAAATTATTTACTCTAAGATCAGGAACAGGACAAGGATGCCCACTCTCATCATTTCTATTCAACATAGTACTGGAAGTCCTACTCACAGCAATCTGATAAGGAAAAGTAATAAGAGGAATTCAAATTGGAAAGGCAGATGACATGATACTATACATAGAAAATTCTAAGGATGCAACTAAGAAACTATTAGAACGAATAAATGAATTCAGTGAAGTTGCAGGATGTAAGATTAATATACAGAAGTCTGTTTCTTTTCTATAAACTAATAATGAACTATCAGAAAGACAAATTAAGGAAACAATCTCATTTAAAATTATATAAAAAATAATGAAATACCTACAAATAAATCTAACTAATGAGGTAAAAGAGCTGTACTAGGAAAATTATAGATGCTGATAAAAGAAATTGAAGATGACACAAACCAATGAAAAGTATGCTGTACTCATGGATTGGAAGAATTACAAGGAAATCCAGAGATTCAGTGCCATTCCTCTCAAAATACCAGCGGATTTTCTCAGAGAACTACAACAAAGAATTCCAAAATGCCTATGGAAACACAAAAGAACCTAAATAGTAAGTACAACCTTAAGAAAGAAGCACAAACTTAGACATATCACTCTGCCTGATTTCAAACTATACTACAAACCTAGAATCATCAAGACAGTATGGTATTGGCACAAAAGAAATACACATAGACCCATGGAACAGAATTGAGAGTCCAGAAATAAACCCATGCTTATACGGTCAATTCAACTATGACAAAGGAGGTGAGACTATACAACAGGGGAAAGATAGCCTCTTCAATAAATGGTGTTAGGAAAACTGGACAGCTACATGCATAAAAATTACACAGGATTCCTTTCTCATACCATGTACAAAAACAAACTCAAAATAAATCAAATACTTCAATGTAAAACCTGAAGCCGTAAAACTCCTAGAAGAAAACACAGGCAATACGCTCTTTCACATCATTCTTAGAAACATTTTTTTGAATCAGTCTCCTGAAGCAAGGGAAACAAAAGCAAAATAAACCAATGGGACTCCATCTAACTGAAAAGGTTTTCAATGGCAAAGGCAACCATCCACAAAATGAAAAGGCAGTGTACTGAACGTGAGTAAATATTTGCAAATATTTGTACCTGATAAGGGGTTCATATCCAAAATAGATCAAGAACTCACACAACTCAACCTTCGAAAAACAGAAACCCTAACCCTAAGCCCTAACACTAACCCTAACAGTATATATACATACATACATATATACCCATACATACATACAAGAAAGAAAGAGAAAGAGACAGACAGAGGAAGAGACAGACCGACAGAAACAAAGAGAGGGAGAGAGAATGAACACAGGAGAGAGGAAATGAGTAGAAGTCACAGATTTTTCCTAAATCCATCTATGAGTTAGAACCAATCACAATGTTCATCCACCCTGGAGGGGTGGGGATTACACAAGGATATGTGACCAGGAGACAAGAATGCTGGGAGCCATTGTAGGGGCAGCCTACCACAGAAGCTAAGATGAGACACCTGGACCTGAATCTACATAAAATAGGAGGACCTGTTGCCAGAGGGGGCGATGTCTGAATTTTATTTACTTTCAGTCCTCCATGGGGGGACTGGAAAATGGGAAGAAAGGAGAGTGACATTCCCTTGATCCCAGAGCAGACTCAGGCCTTTTTCTGTTGTATTCTGTGCTATGTCAGCCCTTTATGTAATCCTTCCTTTGTTAAGTCCGTGCATGAGCACCTTGTGTTACCAGCCCACGAGTATTACAGGCACTGTAGGTGTTTATAGGTCTATATACCTGATGGCTTCCCTAAGAAGTCAAGGCCAGAATGACCCTCACTGTGCAGATGGGGAGACTGGGGAGGCCCTGAGAGACACATGGCTTGTCCAGGGCCACATCACTGATGAGAAGGAGGATCCAAGTCTGAAACCAGCTGTGTCCTCAGAGCTGGGGCCCTGGCTGCATCCAGGCCTCCCCACAGTTGTAGGGTGGGCTGTGTTGATGTTGCTGTGCATGGATATGGTATGGGGTGGGGGGTGAGTAGTCAGCAGCCCAGAGATACCCTTGGGGGGCTTTGTGTAAGGGAAAAACCCAGGCAAGGGGGCCCCAGGAAGTGACCTCACTTCCCTGGCAATAGAGCCAAACAGACCTGGAACCTGGGTAACCAGGCATCCACATCCTATAGGAGCCCCTTACCCAACTCACTTGGTTGGAAACATGTTCTGCTATGTCCCAATATGCTGAGCAATGGCTTCAGGAAAGGTCACAGTCAGAGTGTCCTCCAACACTGTCGACGTTGGGTCAGGTCTCACCCGAAAGGCCTTTGGCCATTTGCCTGGAGGAACCCAAAGGTAACACAAAGAGCCCCAGACCAGGCCAGCCCAGGCCAGGCCACCACTCTGATCCCACCTGGATAGCCCTATGTCCCTTCCTTGGATGTGTGGAGGTAGGGATTCCTGTGGGGTGGGTCTGCCTCAAGCAAGAGCAGGATGATGAGCAGTCAGAAGCCTCGTAGGCTGGTCATGTCCACACCCCAGGTCAAAGCTGCCTGAGCAGGACGTAGAGAAGTTTATTCCAAGCCCTCTAGGTGTATCTCTTTCCTCCCAGGTGGATATCTGAGCAGACACAGGTCTGTGCCTGACCTGGGAGCAGTAGGACGAGTGGGCAGAAGAAGCTGTGATAAAGGCCCAGCAGGGCTCTGATACCTCCGGGCCAGGCTGGCTTCTGGTCACTGTCATTGCAGAGACCCACATTGGAGATTGGCAAGGAGCTCATTGATGGTGACACCCAACCCATCTTCCTGAGTGAGGGGCCGTGATGCCACACTGCCAACAATGGCCAGTGCAGGCTCCAGGTGAGTGTGGCCATGGAGGGTTCTGCAGAACCAGGGCCCAGAGGTAAATGGGAAAGGCCTCCTGCCCAGACACCACTCAGGCCACTCCCCAGGGTCCAGTCCCGGGCTTACACAGAGCTGAGTATACCCGGCTCTGACCTGGAGCATCATGTCAACCTTCCCCTGAGGCAGCTGGAGAACCTGGAGCCCACCAAGGAAGACCACAAAGGTGAGAAGGCTGGGAGTGGGTGCATGTGAGTGTGTGGGCAGGGGTGAGTGCTGACTGGGACTGAACTGGGAATTCTCTGGAAAGCTCAGGGAAGATTTCTGTCCTTGGAAAGGCACATGGAAAGGCAAGCATGTAGGTAATCTTTTCTCTCACAGCTCCAGCACTTCCCCAAGAATTAAAATTGGCTCCACCTCCAAGACCTATCTGTTCAGAGGTATTAGGTGCAGGTGCAGGACTCAGGGACAAACTTAAGGGAAATTCAAACCTAAGGAATATCCTGCAGTAGATGCCCAGCCAAAGGAGGATTTACCACTCCGGCAGGAAGAACCTGAACATGTGCCTGCAGGAGACTAAGAGTCAAAATGCACCATCCCCTCTTGGAAGACCTGCACCTGCTTTTGCAGGAGACCCAGACGCAGATGATGATTTACCACCCCCACAGGGAAAGCCTGCACCTGCTTTTGCAAAAGACTCAGATCCAGATGAGGATTTACCACCACTGCAGGGAGAACATGCACTTGCTTTTGCAGGAGACCCAGAGCCATTTCTGGAAACCCCATCCCCAGGGGCAGAGCCGGCTCTGCAACCACCATCACTGCCTGTTCCCGATGTATCCCATCAACACTCTCCCCCACCCGAAATTGACTTCCTTCCCCCTGTTGTTGTTTTCATTTGTAATTTTGTTGTTTTCTTTCACATTGTTTATGGCATTCTGCACTTTGGTTTTTAAGTTGAAAGTAATAAAATTCATGTTCTTTCAATTGCAAATTGTGCAATTCAGGAGCATTAAGTACATTCACAATGCTGTGCAACCATCACCACTGTCCAGTTTCAGACTCTTTCATCCCCCCTCACAAATGAAACCCTGTATTCAAAGCATGCACTCCCTGTTCCTCCCTATTCCAGCCCCTGACCACCCCTAATCCTCCTTCTTTCTCTATTTCTTTACCTGTTCTGATTATGAGACTGACACACTGCCCACTGGGCTAAGAAGGCACTCTTTATCTATTCTGGATGTTTCCCATCAATGAAATCATACAAAAGGAGGTTTTTTGTGTCTGCCCACATATTTTAAGAGGGGACTTGTGAATTATTGTTTTTATTTTCATTTGAAATAGCATTTTGTTATTTGAAAGGGAAGTCCAGATGGATTAAAGATGACATGTACAAAACGAAGCCCTTTTAGTAATGATGTACCAAATCTTGGGGTAGACAATGCTGTTCTAAGTGTGACACCCCAGCCAGAAGACAGGAGGGAAATGCTGAGCTCTTCCTGTAGTACAAAAAACAAACAAACTAAACTAAACCAAGAAAAACAGCTGGAAAGACAAACCACAATGCAAACTGGAAAAGCATTCCTCATAACCCAAGGCCAGAGAAAGACCTAACATCCCTGTGGCCCCAAAACCCTCTTGAAAATCAGTGTTCTGAAAAGAAACAGAACAAACACATCTAATTCCAATGAGAGGCAATGCACATGGCCAGTATATCTTAGAGACTGCTTGACCTCTCAGATGAGAACACACACAAATGTAAACACTGTGGTGACAGCATTGGTCATCATCACAATGGTAGGTGTTTAGTCTGGTGACAACCAGCCCTGGTGACAACATGAGGGAGCAGAGGCCCCAGCAGATCCCCTAAAGGGAAGAGTGAATGGACATTCCTCTCCGGGAGAACAGTGTGCAGGACCCATCAAAGTTCCACAGGTGCATCCCTTTCCTAGCAGTGCTGATCCTTAGAATTGATCCCACTACAATTCTTGCACAATTTTTCCTGTCAGCTTAGACGCCGACCCTAGGCTTCCCAAAGCCAAAGCCCCAGTGGTGACTGAGGAGACAGAACTCCTTTCATCTGTGCACACAGCCAAGTCCACAGTGGAATGTGCATGTGCTGTGGGTCAGAGAGGTGGTCTCAGTGCCCCCCTGTGTTCAGTGCGGGAAGTGCAGGCCACACCTCACACTTCACTGGACACATTGCTGCTCCTTGCTAGCAGAACTGCTGAATCCATTAAATTGTGGAAATTCAAACTAAAATGGAGCCAAATATCCCATAAGGTCTCCAAAATAGTTCAGGAACAATGAATTGGAAACCACATGGGATGAAATGAATATAGATGCAAACTTGACAACTTACACCAAATTCACTCAAAATTATTCATAGACACATTTTAAATGCAAAACTTCTCAAAATTTTAGAAGAAAACATAGCAGAAAGTGGACATGAACTCTGAGTTCATTAACACACAACACAAAAAGGCAATCCACAAAGAAAAAAAAAGGGAATACCATGGACTTTATGAAATTAAAGATTTCTATTCTGTGAAAGACCTTGTTCAGAAAAGCAAAAGACAAGTTACAAACTGGGAGACAAGTATTTGCAAACACATACCTAATAAGGGATTTGTCTCAAAATATACAAAGAACACTAACACAAATAATCTCATTAAAAAGAGGGAATGATCTGAAGGGACACCTGGCTAAAGAAAGTACATAGATAGTATACAAAATTATGCCCAGGACCGAGGGGCAGAAAATCAATGGTGCAGTTCAACTACCTGAGTCACGTGTGATCCTGGACTACTCCTGTCCTTCCTGGAGGCCTCAGAGAGATGGAGAGGAAGGAAAAGGAAGAGGACCAGTTATGTTTACACCTAACTCTAACCCTGACCATACTCACCACTCTCATTCACCATGGTCTAAGAAGTCCTAGCCATAATAAGTAAATGAAAAAAAAAGTTGAACAAATAATTCTAAAATTTTTATGGGAACACAAAAGACCCTGAATAGACAAAACAATCTTGAGAAAGGAGAACAAACCTGGAGGTATCACACGGCCTGATTTCAAACTATACTACAAAGCTACAATCATCAAAATGGTATGGTACTGGCACAAAAACAGACACATAGATCAATGGAACAGAAAAGAGAGTTCAAAAATTAAACCACACCTATGTGTTTAATTAATCTATGACAAAGGAGGTAAGAATATACAATGAAGAAAAGACAGCCTCTTCAAGAAATGGTGTTGGGAAAACTGGACAGTTACAGGCAAAAGAATCAATCTGGACTACTTTCTCACATTATATAAAAAATAAACTTAAAATGGATTAAAGGATTTAAATGTAGACCTGAAACTATAAAATTCCTAGAGTAAAACATAGTATGGTCTTTGATATTGGTTTTAGCAATATTTTGGGTGGGTATGTCTCCTCAGGAAGGGAAGCAAAAACAAAATTAAACAAATGGGACTACATCAAACTAAAAAGTTTTGCCAATGCAAAGGAAATAATCAACAAAACATAAAGGCCGCCTACTGAATGGGAGAAGATATTTACAAATGATATATCTGATAAGGGGTTAATATCTAAATTATACAAAGAACTCATATTATTCAATATACAAAAAACAAGCCTTATTAAGAAATGGGCAGAGGACATGAATACACTTTTTTTCCAAAGAAGACCATACAGATGGCCAACACACACACAAAATCCTTAGTATCACTGCAAATCAAAAGCATAATGAGATAGCATCTCACACCTGTCAGAATGGCTATTAGCAAAAAGACAACAAATAGCAAGTGAGATAATAGAGTTCAGTAAAACTCTTACACTATATATATGTTAGACAATACTGGATAAGATGACATAGCCATAAATATTATAGTGTGGGCAAGGATGTGGGAAAATGGGAACCCTCCTGTAATGTTGGTGGGAATGTGAATTGCTGCAGTCACTATGAAAAAACTATATGTATGTTCTTAAAAAAATTAAAAACAGAACTACTGTATGATCCAGCAGTTTCACTCGTGGGTATTTTCCCAAAAAAAACCCCACAAAATATGGAATATTACTCAGTCATAAAAAAGAATGAAATCATGCTTTTTGGAACAATATGGATGGACCTAGAGGGTGTTATGCTTAATGAAATAAGTCATACAGAGGATGACAAATACTGCATGATTTTACTTATATGTGGAGTCTAAAAGAACAAAACAAATGAATAAACTTTACAAAACAGAAACAGAGTCATAGATAACAAAGAACTAACAGGTGGTTGCCAGAGGGGAGGGATATTGGGGGATGACTGAAATAGGTGAGGGAGATTAAGAGGTACAAACTTCCAGTTATAAAATAAATGAGTCATGGAGATAAAATGTACAGCCTGTGGAATATATTCAATAATCATGTAATATATTTGTATGGAGACAAAGATGGTCAAAAGGTACAAACTTTCAATTATAAGATAAATAAATACTAAGGATATAATATACAACATGATTAATATCATTAACACCAGTGTATGTTATATATGAAAGTTTTTAAGAGAGTAAATCCTAAGAATTCTCATTACAAGGAAAAAATATTTTTCTTTTTATTTTATTTCTGTATGAGACGTTGAATGTTCACTAATCTTATTGTGATAATCATTTCATGATGTAAGTAAGTCAAATCATTATGCTGTATGCCTTAAACTTACACAGTGTTGTCTGCCAATTATATCTCAATAAAAGTAGAATGGGGCTTCCCTGGTGGCGCAGTGGTTGAGAATCTGCCTGCCAATGCAGGGGACACGGGTTCGAGCCCTGGTCTGGGAGGATCCCACATGCCGTGGAGCAACTAAGCCCGTGAGTCACAATTACTGACCCTGTGTGTCTGGAGCCTGTGCTCCGCAACAAGGGAGGCCACGATAATGAGAGGCCCACTCACCGCGATGAAGAGTGTGGCCCCCACTTGACGCAACTAGAGAAAGCCCTCGCACAGAAATGAAGACCCAACACAGCCATAAATAAAAAATAAATAAATTAAAAAAAATTAAAAGTAGAAGGAAAAAACCCTCCAAATCTGATAGGCTATCTTTATGTAGATAAGCATAAAAAATAAAATAAAACAACAGCAATATCAACCTGGAACAATTAATATATCATATTTGACAAGGTGTGATGTGGTCAGCTTCAGTCTTTCTGAGGACAGCTACTATAACTGTAGATTTGTCAATATAATTGTCCCTTAACAAGACTGAGAGGTGTTTGTAAGCATCTGACATGATGAATTTGAGGCTCACTTCTGAGTAAGTTATTTGCAAACTATGCTTTCCTGGTATAAAAATATATGTATAAAACATGATAAAATTAAAAAAGAATTATCAGAGTTTGAAATAAAGTGATGAACATTTCCTTCCATAGGCTACAGAAATTAATGGCCAGGCATTTAAAAATGCTATTTGAAGTATTTCATGACTGTCACCCTAAACCCAGAACACCTTAGTTTGGTATCTATGAGCTGTGAAATGTGACTTCATGTCTCCATATTCTCTTGCTTAATCTGTAAAAATATTTATTGCATATTTAAATTATACCAGGTGCTCTGCCAAATGCTTCTCTTTCATGAATTGATTTTATCTTATTTAAGAAAAAACAGGAAAAATATACTATCAAACCTCTTTTTAGTATCAAATTTGTTATACTATATATAAGTTGTACAATTCTGCATAAGACCAGGTTTAAACCCAAGTAATCTAACTCCATGGACCTTGTAATTATGCTTAATTGGTAATCGATATTTTGCCTCCAGAAGGATACTATACAATTTCGCTTTCATTATTAATAGTAGTGGTGAAGGGAGATGCAGAATTGTGAGGTGGGTGGGAGAGGGGAGAATCTGTAAGGGTTTATTTCTAGAGTGAGGTCAGATTTGAGATGAAAAGAGAAAGCATGAACTTCTTCTGCAGGTATAAAAATGTCAGGGAAAGGCAATTTATCGTGGAGATCATTTGTTAGACATTGTGCTAGCTCCTTAAAATGTGCCATATCATTTAATCTGCAAAACCAGATAAGATGAGTATTAACATTTCTATTTTAACCTGAAGAAGCTAAAGTTTAGAGAAGTAATGTGGACTCCCAAAGTCAAACACTTTGTTTGAGAACTTGGGCATTAGTAGTTAATAGTTGATTAGATCATTAAAATAATCTGTCCTTAACCTTTCCACTCACGATATTGAGATAGTTTCAAGGCTGCCAAACCTGTACTAGGCGACCTATCTGTAATGTACTTTCTTTTTGGCTCAATGTTCTTGTAGGTTGTTCTTATGTGCTGATTGTATTGTCAGCAGGGAATTGGGGAACAAATATCACTGAGAGTGGGAAGAGGAATGGATTTTGCCTTGCCCATTCCTCCCTAGGAAAGATGCTGTTTGCTTAAATCACAATGAGGGTAATGATATCCCACTTCACTTTTATGTCTACCACACACAGTACCATGCGTGAGGCAGCTCCAAATGCACGCATTTGAAAGTTATCAGTAAAAAAAGAATGTAAGTTTAAAGACAAATATAACTTTGATTTCACAGTGACTGTTTTCATTGCTGAACTTATGATATTTTCAGAAGTCCTGGTGAGTAACTAATTAGATTTTATAAGAAAGTTGAGCAGTTTGAGATAGCTAGGATTTAGTTTATAGATGTTATTATTGTTCTCATTCTTTCTGATAAAGGATTAAGCTCATGGTATGAGAATAATATAATTGTTTATGATCAGATAAATATTCTAAGCATATGTTTGTTAGCCTTCTCACTGAATCCTGCTATTATCTTGAATTTAAATTAGCCAAGAAGAATCAGTGCTTTTTCTTCCGTAAAGTGTACCTACATTTTTTCTTTTTCCTCCTTAATGGTAAAAACTTCTCTCTAGCAGTCCCAAATCTAAATTTAGAATTATACACACCAAAGAAATTTATTAGTTCTTTTTTTCTTTCTTGGAAATTTTATCACTTCCCCCAACTTCATATTTTCTCCCTTTTTTTACACTAACAAAAATTCATTGTTTTTGTGTAGTTCACTACTATCCGTTAAAATAAAAATTCCTAAACTTGAAGATGTACCAGTACTATGAAGCTCTGCATTAGAATGCTTTTGGACATTATCATATTATGATTTATAAATGATATTTTATCATACATTAATTATTAAGATGAATATACTCTGATGTATGAAGCCGATTTTCCCTCAGTTTATCATCAGTTAATGGTGCATTAGCATACAATGTTTTGATCCTACTGTCTTAAAATTATTAACACAGCTTTCAACAGTGAATAATCTTTCAATATTTATCTCCACAGTGAAAGCAAGTTTTTATATGTTCATTATATCAGTGAGGACCCTCAGGCTGAAAGAAATTCCATAACTATTTTAGGGTGGTGACATTAAATCAGTGTAAAATTTATCAAGACAACCAATCAGCCTTCCATATTTCTCACCATAGTATTAATGTCACTGGAACTAGACATTTTGCTAAGATATTTATCTTCAAAACTATTTTATAGTAAAGTCTTTTTAAAGATCTTAAGCATTTTTGTTAAATATATATATTATATATGAATATGTTATTTATTGTTTGGCTCATAAATATGCAGTAAACCACTTAAAATTAAGTTCCTTTTTTTTTATAAGAAATTGCTTTAAATGTTTATTGTTTCACATATTTAATTAATCTAACTGACTGTGCATTACTGTGTGTTTTATTATTCAAATTTTATTTTATTTTTTTACAGAGCAGGTTCTTATTAGTTATCTATTTTATACATATTAGTGAATATATGTCAATCCCAATCTCCCAATTCATCTCACCACCACCACGACCCTCTGACACTTTCTCCCCTTGGTGTCCATACGTTTGTTCTCTACATCTGTGTCTCCATTTCTGCCCTGCAAACTGGTTCATTGGCACCATTTTTCTAGGTTCCACATATACGCGTTAATATATGATATTTGTTTTTCTCTTTCTGACTTACTTCACTCTGTATGACAGTCTCTACATCCATCCATGTCTCTACAATTGACTCAATTTTGTTCCTTTTTATGGCTGAGTAATATTCCATTGTATATATGTACCACATCTTCTTTATCCATTCGTCTGTCGATGGGCATTTAGGTTGCTTCCATGACCTGACTACTGTAATTAGTGCTGCAATGAACATTGGGGTGCATGTGTCTTTTTGAATTACGGTTTTCTCTGGGTATATGCCCAGTAGTGGGATTGCTGGATCATATGGTAATTCTATTTTTAGATTTTTAAGGAACCTCCATATTGTTCTCCATAGTGGCTGTATCAATTTACATTCCCACCAACAGTGCAAGAGGGTTCCCTTTTCTCCACACCCTCTCCAGCATTTGTTGTTTGTAGATTTTCTGATGATGCCCATTCTAACTGGTGTGAGGTGATACCTCATTGTAGTTTTGATTTGCATTTCTCTAATTATTAATGATGTTGAGCAGATTTTCATGTGCTTATTGGCCATCTGTATGTCTTCTTTGGAGAAATGTCTATTTAGGTCTTCTGCCCATTTTTGGATTGAGTTGTTTGTTTTTTTAATATTGAGCTGCAGGAGCTGTTTATACATTTTGGAGATTAATCTTTGTCCGTTGATTCATTTACAAATATTTTCTCCCAATCTAAGGGTTGTCTTTTCATCTTGTTTGTAATTTCCTTTGCTGTGCAAAAGCTTTGAAGTTTCATTAGGTCCCATTTGTTTATTTTTGTTTTTATTTCCATTACTCTAGGAGTTGGATCTGAAAAGACCTTGCTGTGATTTATGTCAAAAGAGTGTTCTTCCTATGTTTTCCTCTAAGAGTTTTATAGTGTCCAGTCTTACATTTAGGTCTCTAATCCATTTTGAGCTTATTTTTTGTGTATGGTGTTAAGGAGTGTTCTAATTTCATTCTTTTACGTGTAGCTGTCCAGTTTTCCCAGCACCACTTATTGAAGAGACTGTCTCTTCTCTATTGTATATCCTTGCCTCCTTTGTCATATATTAGTTGACCATAGGTGTGTGGGTTTATCTCTGGGTTTCTATCCTGTTCTATTGATCTATATTTTTGCTTTTGTTCCAGTACCATATTGTCTTGATTACTGTAGATTTGTACTATAGTCTGAAGTCAGGGAGCCTGATTCCTCCAGCTCCATTTTTTTTCCCTCAAGACTGCTTTGGCTAGTCAGGTTCTTTTGTTTCTCCATACAAATTTTAAGATTTTTGGTTCTAGTTCTGTGAAAATGCCACTGGTAATTTGATAGGGATTGCATTGCATCTGTAGATTGCTTTAGGTAACATAGTCATCTTCACAATATTGATTCTTCCAATCCAAGAACATAGTGTATCTCTCCATCTGTCTGTGTCATCTTTGATTTCTTTCATCAGTGTCTTATAGTTTGCTGAGTACACATCTTTTTCCTCCTTAGGTAGGTTTATTCCTAGGTATTTTATTCTTTGTCCTGCAATGGTGAATGGGATTCTTTCATTAATTTCTCTTTCAGATTTTTCATCATTAGTGTATAGGAAGGCAAGAGATTTCTGTGCATTAATTTTGTATCCTGCAACTTTAACAAATTCATTGATTAGCTCTAGTAGGTTTCTGGTGGCATCTTTAGGATCCTCTATGTATAGTATCATGTCATCTGCAAACAGTGACAGTTTTACTTCTTCTTTTCCAATTTGTATTCCTTTATTTCTTTTCCTTCTCTGATTGCTATGGACAGGACTTCCAAACCTATGTTGAATAACAGTGTTGGGAGTGGATATCCCTGTCTTGTTCCTGATCTTAGAGGAAATGCTTTCAGTTTTTCACCATTGAGAATGATGTTTGCTGTGGGTTTGTCATATATGGCCTTTACTATGTTGAGGTAGGTTCCCTCTATGTCCACTTTTTGGAGAGTTTTTATCATAAATGGGTGTTGAATTTTGTCAAAAGCTGTTCCTGCATCTATTGAGATGACCATATGGTTTTTATTCTTCAATTTGTTAATATGGTGTATCACATTGATTGATTTGCATATATTGAAGAATCCTTGCATCCCTGGTATAAATCCCACCTGGTCGTGGTGTATGATCCTTTTAATGTGTTATTGGATTCTGTTTGCCGGTATTTTTTGAGGATTTTTACATCTATATTCATCAGTGATATTGGTTTATAATTTTCTCTTTTTGTCCTATCTTTGTCTGGTTTTCCTATCAGGGTGATGGTGGCATCATAGAATGAGTTTGGGAGTGTTCTTTCCTCTGCAATTTTTTGCAAGAGTTTGAGAAGGATGGGTGATAGCTCATCTCTAAATGTTTGATAGAATTCATCTGTGAAGCCATCTGGTCCTGGGCTTTTGTTTGTTTGGAAGATTTTTAATTACAGTTTCAATTTCATTACTTGTGATTTGTCTGTTCATATTTTCTATTTTTTCCTGGTTCAGTCTTGGAAGTTATATCTTTCGAAGAATTTGTCCATTTCTTTCAGGTTGTCCAATTTATTGGCATAGAGTTCCTTGTAGTAGTCTCTTAAGATGCTTTGTATTTCTGCGGTGTCTGTTGTAACTTCTCCTTTTTCATTTCTAATATTTTTGAGTTGATTCCTTTCCCTCTTTTTCTTGATGAGTCTGGATAAAGGTTTATCAATTTTGTTTATCTTCTCAAAGAACCAGCTCTTAGTTTTATTGATCTTTGCTATTGTTTTCTTTGTTTCTATTTCATTTATTTCTGATCTGATTTTTATGATTTCTTTCCTTCTACTAACTTTGGGTTGTGTTTGTTCTTCTTTCTCTAGTTCCTTTAGTTGTAAGGTTAGGTTGTTTATTTGAGATTTTTCTTGTTTCTTGTGGTAGGCTTGTATTCCTATAAACTTCTCTCTTAGAACTGTCTTGCTGCATCCCATAGGTTTTGGACTATCGTGTTTTCATTGTGATTTGTTTCTAGGTATTTTTTGATTTCCTCTTTCATTTCTTCAGTGATCTCTTTGTTATTTAATGACGTATTGTTTAGCCTCCATGTGTTTGTGTTGTTTTACTTTTTTATCCATGTAATTGATTTCTAATCTCATAGCATTGTGGTCAGAAAAGATGTTTGATATGATTTCAGTTTTCTTAAATTTACTGAGGCTTGGTTTGTGACCCAAGATGTGATCTATCCTGGAGAATGTTCCATGTGCACTTGAGAAGAAAGTGTAATCTGCTGTTTTAGGATGGAATGTCATATAAATATCAGTTAAAACTATCTGCTCTATTGTGTCATTTAAAGCTTCTGTTTCTTTATTAATTTTCTGTCTGGATGATTTATCCATTGGTGTAAGCAAGGTGTTAAAGTCACTCACTATTATTGTGTTACTGTCGATTTCCTCTTTTATAGCTGTTAGCAGTAGCCTTATGTATTGATGTGCTCCTATGTTTGGTGCATATATATTTATAATTGTAATATCTTCTTCTTGGATTCATCCCTTGATCATTATGTAGTGTCCTTCCTTGTCTCTTGTAATATTCTTTATTTAAAGTCTATTTAATCTGATATGAATATTGCTACTCCAGCTTTCTTTCGATTTCCATTTGCATGGAATACCTTTTTCCATCCCCTCACTTTCAGTCTGTATGTGTCCCTAGGTCTGAAGTGGGTCTCTTGTAGACAACATATTTATGGGTCTTGTTTTTTGTATCCATTCAGTGAACCTGTGTCTTTTGGTTGGAGCATTTAATCCATTCACGTTTAAGGTATTATGGATATGTATGTTCCTATTACCATTTTCTTAATTGCTTACAGTTTGTTTTTGTAGGTCCTTTTCTTCTGTTGTGTTTCCCACTTAGAGAAGTTCCTTTAGCATCTGTTATAGAGCTGGCTTGGTGGTGCTGAATTTTCTTAGCTTTTGCTTGTTTGTAAAGCTTTTTGTTTCTCCATAAAATCTGAATGAGATCCTTGCCAGGTAGAGTAATCTTGGTTGTAGGTTCTTCCCTTTCATCACTTTAAATATATCGTGCCACTCCCTTCTGGCTTGTAGAGTTTCTGCTGAGAAATCAGCTGTTAACCTTATGGGAGTTCCGTTGTATGTTATTTGTCTTTTTCTCTTGTTGCTTTCGACAATTTTTCTTTGTCTTTAATTTTTTTCAACTTGATTACTATGTGTTTCGGCTTGTTTCTCCTTGGGTTTATCCTGCCTGGTACTCTCTGTGCTTCCTGGACTTGGGTGGCTATTTCCTTTCTCATGTTAGGGAAGTTTTCGACTATAATCTCTTCAAATATTTTCTCAGGTCCTTTCTCTTGCTATTCTCCTTCTGGTACCTCTATAATGTGAATGTTGTGTTATAGTTGTCCCAGAAGTCTCTTAGGCTGTCTTCATTTCTTTTCATTCTTTTCTCTTTATTCCATTCCACAGCAGTGAATTCCACCATTCTGTCTTCCAGGTCACTTATCTGTTCTGCCTCAGCTATCCTGCTATTGAATCTTTCTAGTGTATTTTTTCTGTTCAGTTATTGCAATGTTCATCTCTGTTTGTTTGTTCTTTAATTCTTTAGGTCTTTGTTAAACATTCCTTGCATCTTCTTGATATTTGCCTCCATTCTTTTTCCAAGGTCCTGGATCAACTTCACTATCAGTATTCTGAATTCTTTTTCTGGAAGTTTGCCTATTTCCACTTCATTTAGTTGTTTTTCTGGGGTTTTATCTTGTTCCTTCATCTGGTACATAGCCCTCTGCCTTTTCATCTCGTCTGTCTTTCTTTGAATGTGGTTTTCTTCCACAGGCTACAAGATTGTAGTTCTTCTTGCTTCTGCTGTCTGCCTTCTGGTGGATGAGGCTATCTAAGAGGCTTGTGAAAGTTTCCTGATGGGAGGGATTTGTGGTGGGTAGAGCTGGCTGTTTCTCTGGTGGGAAGAGCTCAGTAATACTTTAATCTGCTTGTCTGCTGAGGGGTGGGGATGGTTGTTTGGCTTGAGGCAACCCAATACTGGAACCTACCCGGGCTCTTTGGTGGGGCTAATGGCGGACTCTGGGAGGGCTCACACCAAGGAGTACTTCCCAGAACTTCTGCTGCCAGTGTCCTTGTCCCAGTGGTGAGCCACAGCCACCCCCCACCTCTGCAGGAGACCCTCCAACACTAGCAGGTAGGTCTGATTCAGTCTCCTATGGGGTCACTACTCCTTCCCCCTGGGTCCCGATGCACACACTACTTTGTGTGTGCCCTCCGGGAGTGGAGTCTCTGCTTCCTCCATTTTTGTCAAAGTCCTGCAGTCAAATCCCGCTAGGCTTCAAAGTCTGATTCTCTAGGAATTCCTCCTCCCATTGCTGGACCCCCAGGTTGGGAAGCTTGACGTGGGGCTCAGAACCTTCACTCCAGTGGGTGAACTTCTGTGGTATAAATGTTCTCCAGTTTCTGAGTCACCCACCCAGCAGTTATGGGATTTGATTTTATTGTGATTGTGCCCCTCCTGCCGTCTCATTGTAACTTCTCCTTTGTCTTTGGATGCGGGGTATCTTTTGTGGTGAGTTCCAGTGTCTTTCTGTCAAAGATTGTTCAGCAGTTAGTTGTGATTCTGATGCTCTTGCAAGAGGCAGTGAACGCATGTCCTTCTACAAACCATCTTGAACCAATCTCGATATTAAGTTCTTATAAGAAATTCACTTCCATGATCAATTCATAGCATTCATTATGATATTATATGTATATATATTATAGATTATTAATATTATATCTATCTCTATCTTTATCTAATGGTTAATTTTATGTGTTAACTTGATTATTAACACATTAAATCCCTGGGAATAATGGATGCCCAGGGAGTCGGTAAAACATTTTTTCTGAGTGTGTCTGGGAGGATGTTTTCTAAGGAGATTTGAATTGGTAGACTGAGTAAAGAAGATCATCTTCACCAATACAGATGGACACTAATTTGTTGAGACTGGGATAGAACAAAAAGTTACAAGATGAGCAAATTTACTCTCTGCTTGAGCTGCAATATCCTTCGTCTCCTGCTCTTGGAGAGCAGCATTCCTGGTTCTCAGGTCCAGACTCTACTTAGACCAGGACCTATTCCATCAGTCCCCCTGGTTTTTGGGTCTTCAGACTCATACTGGGATTTACCACATTGGCTCCCCTGGTTCTCAGACCTTTGAGTTTGGACTAGAACTGCACCACTGACTTTATTGGGCCTCCAGTTTGCAGCCAGCAGATCATAAGTCTTCTTAACATCTATAATCATGTAAGTCAATCCCTCAAGATAAATCTTTCTATATATTGATATATATCCTATTGGTTCTGTTTCTCTAGACAACCCTGGCAAACACTATATAGTATATATACATACACACATACAGGCATATCTTGGAAAAATTGTGGGTTTTGTTCCAGACTACCACAATAAAGTGAATGGTGCAATAAAGCTAATCACATAATTTTTTTTGGTTTTCTAGTGCATAAAAATGTCGTGTTTATACTACACTATTAAGCGTAAATGACTTTCTGTCTAAAAAGCAATGTATTGATACATGCCTTAATTAAAAAATACTTTATTGCTAAAAAAGGCTAACCATAATCTGACAATGCAAGGTTGCCACAAACCTTAAATTTTGTAAAAAAATGTCATATCTGTGAAGTACAATAAAAAGAGGTATGCTTGTATATGAATTTATTTACTAGACATTAACATTAACTTAGAGATGAAATTTTCTATACAATGATAGAGTCTGGGAAATTTTCCAGAAAATCCATTTGTTTAATTTTTAAGTTTTATTAATTCAAAGAAATCATATTTTGAAATATTTATCTTGTTCTTAAATATTTAAATATTTTCAAAATTATATATGTAATTCTAATTATAGTGATCATAGGTTTGTGCTTTATAAAGACACACACACTCACACATAGACCTCATGTAACACCTACACTTTTTTAAAGTTTGTATTTCTGATTTTATTTTGTATGTAAACTCTCTTTTCTTCTTTAATTGGTACTGAATAAGTATTTGTTGTTGAATGAATCCTTGAAGATAAGCATATATGTCATAGATCAATGTCTAGCAATGCTAAAAAAAAAAATGCTCTTAAAGTAAAGATATACTTTTAAAGGAGAATCCCCTCCAAACCAGCCCCATAGTATTCAGAAAGAAGCTGAGAACAGCTAGTGTAATTAAATCGGTTCATTTTTCTGGTTAATTGCCAGAAATCAAATAAGGAAAGAAAAAAAAAAAAAAAAGTACATCACCAAAATTTTAAAATAAATAGCTTCTTAAATTTCTAAAGGCTTCTTGAAATCTCCATTCCTCTGCATCCTTATTTATTTTCCAACAAGAAACAAAGGTCTTTTGAATACTCACCAACGATATTTGGTGCCAAGATCTAAGGTCCTCTCACTTTATTGCAAAAATTTCCTCCCAATTTGTTGTAGTCTGGAAAGAAAGAAGAAAACTCATCCCGTCTAATTGCAAAGCCAATCCCCTACTAGAATTTCCTGCTTGAAGGGATGAGTGTGATAACTACACTAATTCACCTCCTCTTTTCATCTTAACAAATATTCCTGTATAAAGAATAACTTTAAAAAATGTTTCGTGATTGGGAAACATTTATTTAATCTTTTGGTTAAAGGAAAGAGCATGGTTTTGTAACATAGTAAAATGCCAGATGTTGTACTTTGTTCAATGGATAATAAAGAAAGATAATAAAACCTCGTTATGGTTTTCAGGTACTCATATCCTAGTGCTGCTAACATAGAATAAGTTACATGTGAATGTCTCAATGGATATAAAACTTGCCAAAACTCAGGGAACCGTTTCATGTCATTCAAAAGCTTTGAAACAAGTAGCTTTGGTTGGCCTAAACAGAATCAAAAACTTCATCCATAATAATTGCTTTTCTTAAAATTTTAATAAACCTAGCAACCAAACATTTTTTCCTCAGACCTTGAATGCTTCAGAAGTCAGCAGTTTTGTCTTGCAGTTTCCACATTTTAAACCAACTGTTTTCACTTTTATTATAATTTGTATGCATATATCCTGTCTTAATTATAATTAATAATTATAATATCCTGTCTATATTATAATAATATATATTATTAATACAATATTATATTATTTTCAGCTATACAGCACAATGATTCCATATTTGTATATTTTGCAATATGATTACCACAACAAGTCTAGTTAACATCTTTCACCATGCATAGTTATAAAACTTTTTTTCTTGTGATGAGAACTTTTTAACATCTACTCCTTAGCAACTTTCAAATAGGCAATACAGTATGATTAACTATAGTCACCATGCTGTACATTACATCCCATGACATTTATTTTATAACTGGAAGTTTGTACCTTTTAATGTTTTTAATTTTAGATCTAAAAACAAATATTTTGTGACATGACTTACCAATATCATATAGCTAAATTCTCTCATCTTACCTTTTCACAGTATATACACTCATATAGAGGTAGATGATTTTGAGTTCAAAAGTTTTAAGCAGGAAAACATTTTTCAACTTTAATAAAAAAATGCCTAGAAGAAGCTTTATAACTTATTTTTTCTGAAGAAATTAATCTAGGCAAACTCTAAATTCTAGGAAAATTGAATGCAGGATCTACAGGCTTTATGTAGTAAGATGAGGGAAGCACGATTATGCACGTGCCTTGCCTTGAAGTCTGTAAGACCACATCATTCAGATTATTGAAGCTTATGGTTAAGGTCATTATTTGCTGTCTAAAATTCTTCACAAAATCATTACTTGATATTATATTTAAATTGGTTAAACACATTCTTAGGGTGAAACAATTCAGAAGACATTTTGAGACACTTAAATATAATTCTGTCAATGAAATTTTATAGTGGAACTAGATCTGAGTTCTACTTTTTAAAGTATATCAGTACTTTTTTCTTACTAGAATTTCATCTGAAAACTGTTTCTTATTAACAATGCATTTTTTATTTTTGACCTGTTATTTTTAGCAAAAATTTTATGAAGAATATTTATAAAGAATATTCTTTTCTACATATGCATTAAAAATTTCAGTTGATCATCATAAGCTTGTATTCAATTTATTTGAAAAAACTGGGAATCTATAACACATAATTGCTATGTGCTAGACATAGTGAGAAATATGAGGACGTTACCATGACTTTCACTTCAGGTTATGACTGAATAGTTGTCACAAATTACCACAAACTCAGTAGCTTAAAACAGCACACATTTATTATTTTCTCTTATACTGTTGAAGGTCAGAAATCTAAAGTGAGTTAGCAAGTCGTGATCCTTCTGGAGACCCCAGGTGGAGAATCCATTTTCTTGCTTTTTCCAGTTTCTAGATCTGCCCATATTTCTTGGCTCATGGCCACATCTCTCTGAGCTCTACTTCTGTTGTTATATCACCTTCTCTGATCTTTTGCACAAAATATTTCCAAATGTCTTACAAACTCTATGCTAGTTATATCACATTTGATTCAGCTGACCTCCAGGAGCCAAATGGTTACTATTTATTCAGTTGACTTATTTCTTGTGTTAATAAAAGGTTATATTGTTTGTGTGAGGTTCTTTCATAGTAGACTGGAGACATAGTATTTAATATGTTAAATCATTGATAATTTTGTTCTTTATGAAATAGATTTTACAGAAGAATTAATTGTAAAACGTTTCCTCTGGATTTATTTTTTGTCACCTTCTCTTTCTCTCTGTAAGGAATACATGGATAAAAGGGAACATATCTGTGTAAAGTAAACTGCTATCCTAGAGGACTGGATGGTTTTAAAAAATATTCTGTAAAGACAAATTATCAGTAATGTGTTTCTGTAGTAGTCTCTAGAAATGAGAGGACTTATAAACGTTTAAAGCATATCAAAAAATGTATTATGCCACTATTGGATCATCATAGAACTTTTATGAAATAATTACAATTTCAAATAAAATGTTGCATGAAATATTTAAAGTGTTTATGGTGATTCTAAAAAATTTTAAAAACCTGAAATAAAATCTATTCCCTAGAAACAGTATAACCCTTGGAAATTTTGGTCAATGCACTAAAATAATAAATGTAATTATGTGCTGAGTCTTTCTAATCGTCACTAAGTTAGTGAACAAAAGTATATTTTATTCCATTTTGGCTTTATGTTATTTGATCCACATGTCTTTTCTTACTTTATGTGGAAGCTCTGGAGCTATATTTACATATGACATTTTCCAAATTTAATTATGGCAGAGTTCAACCAATATACACTACAATATAATCTTTTGTATCCTTTAACATCTTACATTTTACTGTTGACTGCATTTTCATGCAACTCCAGCAACAATAACAAAATAATCCTTAATGTATTTTATCCTCCCCCTCTCACCACGGAGATTCAATGAATTTATAACATGCTGTGCAATCTGAACTCTGCCTCAGAGCCGTGCTTGAATGAGGTCCTTCTGAATAAACTCTGTCAAGCTTGACTCTCCTATCTTGTACATTATCTCAGTAAGAGGCTACATGGGGTCATATTCTGTATTCAGTAGTTTTAATTTATTAAGACACTGGATTATGTTATAAAAACAAATTTACTTTTTACAGTTAATGTGAAAAAAGAAAATGCAATCACCCACAACATTTACTAACCAAATAAAGTCTAAAGACTTTTTGGTGGGAGCAGAAAGAGTATGGATGAACATAATCAATTTTGTTTAAATGAAAAAAGTATAAATTATAGCAAAACATAAGAATAAGAAAATATTTACTTTTAAAGACAGTAATTTGAAAATGTTGAGTTAGCAATGAACACAGAAGTAATGATTCGAATTATTTTGAATAATTATCTTAATTCTCTGACCCTCGTTTCCTCATTTACTAATACTTTACTTATTTCCTTTCTTAAAATCAGGTTAAAATGAAGTAATAGTATAGACAATACTGCAGTATGATGTATAGGAAAGTTGTTAAGGTAGTAAATCCTAAGCGTTCTCATCTCAAGGAGAACTTTTTTTCTTCTTTTCTCTTTTCTTCTTTCTTTTCTTTTTATTGAAATTTATATGAGAAGATGGATGTTAACTGAATGTACCGTGGTGATCATTTCATAATATGTATAAATCAAACCATCATGCCATATGCTTTAAACCTATACAGTGATGTATGTCAAAAATTTTTCAATAAAACTGGAAAAAAATAATATTTGATAAATTAAAAAATTAAGTAATAGAAGTAATAGAGCACCATTAAAATTATATTAGATAGTGCCTGATAATTAATTTATCTTATTAGTAATAATATGTCATATGTTTGATAAATCAAGACCAAATCTCATAATAAACATGTTGTTTCCAACCAAATGGTAATGCTATTTTTAGTAACTATAATTTTTTGATGAGCTAAAGATCTTGATGGCATGTTGTTTTGTCCTAAGCCACTATCTCTGTTTCTCTGTCTCTGCTTTCCCAGATTCTTCTTTCCTAGGTCCCACTGCTCATTCCAAATTCCAAAGTCCCAAGGAAAGGTCACCAATTGACTTACACTGATAAGCTATCCAACTTTGATCCAATTAACCTTGTCCCAGGTCTAGTTCAGTTTTTCATGATTACCAGGGGCCACCAGTCTTGGTAAGGAGGCCACCTTACCAACTAGAGCTTGAGAAGGAGTTTAATATAGTGGTTGAGAGTTGGGGCTCTGAAGCCAGATCATGTAGGCAGGTTTCCAGGACTGCTGTTTCCAAGCTATGGTAATTAGGTTCAGTCATTTTAGCCTTTCTGTGCCTTAGTTTCTTAATTTATAAAAAAGGATAATCATAGCCCAAACTTCATGGAGAAACTGTGGAGATTAATTGAATTAGTCATGGAAAATGCTTTGTAAAATTTCTGACATTCAGTGAGGACTCTATAAATGGTGGCTCTTATTGTCATCTCTAAAGACTAGGAAAAATTATGTAGATATTAATCTCCTTTTTCTTTCTCACTTTATTTTTCTTACTCTGGCTTAATCACATTAGCTAAGTGTTTGTATTCCCTTTGTTTTACAGGACAGAATGCTGAAATTATTTTCACACAACCTGCATTTTTGGCATAGGCTTGAAGGGATTAATAGACTTGATGAGGCAAGTATTTTCAAAGACAAGAGGGAGAAAAGGATTCCTTAAGATCAGGAAACATTACAGAAAGGAAAAATGATATTTCTGCTGCACAGATGCAAGCATTTCTCTTGGATATATCCCTAGGAGTTAAATGGTGGGGCTGTGGAATACAGTGAAAGTCAATTTATAGAAAATCCAAATTGTTTCCCCAAATTGTTCTATGGATCTAAACTCACATGAGCCACTTTTAAAAGATTCTATTGACTTGCATTCTCCTCTCTATTTGGTATTGAAACTGAGAAGGACCATGTGGGACTCCTAGGCAAGGGACAAAAAAGGAATCTTTTTTGTCCCCCATTTTTTGTAGGCAAGACTCCAGCCTCCATGACCTTCCCTGAGTTCCAAAGGGCAGATTTGAACAGTTGCCAAACAAGGGAGGAGCAGCGAGGAAACCACCTGAGGCAAGATTAAAGGCACCAGAGAAGCTCATCAAACTTAGGAGACCACCTGAGACAAGATTAAGGGAGTGCAGGCCCTGCACATACCCTAATCTTGTCAGCAACTCTACCCTTGAACCTTCCCAGGTTGGGACACATAGTTTTTGAGGGCAGGAGCCTGCTGTGTCCCACTTTGCCTGGTAAAGCAATAAAGCTATTCTTTTCTACCTCACCCCAAACTCTGTCTCCTTAGGCACTGCTGTAGAGGCTGAGATTTCAGCATTAGAATATATTTTTTTAAATTTTTATTGGAGACTATTTGGTATTGTTAAAACATATTTTTTTTCAGTCCTTTGGTTGTGAGATGGCCTCATTAGGGCCATGATTTGTGTTTCCCTCATTACTTGTTCTCATATGTATTTCCTATTGTATGGAATGCCTATTCACGGAATAATAGTCTAAACATTTAGCAATTGGTACAAAATGGCAACAGCTAATGTAAACAGGTACCAGGCCAATCAATAAAAAGATGGATATAAAGGACAGTAAGCTTGTATCTTTGTGTACTGGCTCAATATTAACCCAAGCTTCTCATGTCTTTTGCCCATTTTCTATAGTGTTGTATGCTTTTTCAGTTGTTGATTTATAGTTTATACTCTTTACACACCAATCTTTTGTCAGACCTGTGTATCATAGGTATTTTTATCCCAGGTGTAGCTTATTTTTTCCCACTAAATCCTAACTTTAATGTAGCTAAATTTAAATATCTTTTATTAAGACCTATGGTTTGTTGTTGTTGCTATTGTTTTTACAGCTTGTTTAAGAATGCTTATACCAAAGTCTAAAATATATATTTTTTTAGTGGTAAGTATTTAAACTTTTCCATTAGGTTATTACATTTTTTTTTTTTTTTTTTTTTTCACACACACACAGTGTATTTTATTTTTACAAGAGATAAATAGACTGACACTAAGCATTGTACATGGATGACCACAACAAAAGCAACAATGATTGCAATTACCAGACCTGAAACACACTCATACTATGTCATAATATTGACATTCAGTCCAGTAATCCTCCACTGTAACAGCTCCTTTACTTTGCAGTGAAAATTGATTTGTATATTCTTTGCCTCTGAGTCCTTGTGGGATTTTTTTTTAAATTCAGACAGAAAGTCACAAAAATTATACTCATCCTCATCAGTTCACTCAGTCCCATGTAATTAAATTTTTTTTCATCTTGATCTTTTGTTAGCACTTTTTTGAGTTCATCAGTTTTTCATTAGAGTTCTGAAAATGCTTATTCATTCAGTTCAGCAGTACAGTCAGTTACCAGAAACCTGTACAGGTTATTACATTTTTAAATGATTTGGATTTGAATTCTGTGTATGTGTGAGATCGAGATCAGACTTCTTGCTTTTTTTCTTTATGGATAATGAGCTTTCCTATGTGTTTATTTTGTCCCTCCTTTCCTGATATATCTCTGATGCCACTGTTTTTGTGTATTAAAGTTCCATATATGCATAATATTTTTGTAAACTTCTTTCTTGTTTCATTGGTCTTTTTGTCTATTCATGTGCTAATACTGTCTTAATTACTTTGTTTTAGATGAATCTTGGTATATGATAGGGCAAGTCTCCTATAAGAAGGGTCTTTTATATGCTTAGAATTTTGTTTTTTAATACTAATTTTAGAATAGATTCTTCTAATTCTGTATGAAATCTTGTTAGCATTGTGTTTGAAATTGTCTTACATCTATATGCTATTTAAGGGAGCAAGTCTCTGTATATAGAGTTTTATGTCTTAATTTGCTTATGTCTTCATTATATTTCAGTAAAGTTTTATAATTATTCTGTATACAGGTATCTTATCTGCATACAGGTAATCTTTGTTAGATTAGAAAAGGCTTTAACATGTAAAAGAACATGACTTTTATGCTAATCTAAATTTGTGGAGTAACAAACACTCAAATAAGCCACAATGAGAAGCTGGGATATCTTAATAGGTTCCCTCATCATATATTTTTATACATCTCTTTCAGAGCATTTTTCATGTTTTTCCAGTTTAAAAATCTCCATTTAAATCTTATCTACATTCATTGTATCTCTCCCCAAACTTCTGCTGCACTTGCATTGATATTTTGTAAATTTTAAGTTGAGAGTTACATGTCTCTTAATGTTGAAGGAGGTCATCAAGAGTATCTGACTTCCAGTTGACCAGAGAACAGGACCTGGGCAATCAGAGGCTCCTCACCCTCTCTCCTCTCCTTGGAATATAAGTTCTGCCTACCATTCCCAGGTGGGAGCCATTGTCAAAGACACAGACTTGAGAGAGCAGTGAGTAGTTGGATGGATATGTGACTCTATATAAACTTCTAAGATTCTTTCGTGAGGGTGTGGACATCTACTCATCTTGCAGCTGCCCAAGACAAGCCACATATGTAAGTTCTTGTTTATTATACCTGCCACCTATCAATCTGGAGTGGTCTGCCTCTTTCTTGGTCTCTCCTTGCCCTCTGTGTATGGGGGCTAATTTCAGATTTTACCCCTGGAAGCTTCTGAGGTTTTGGACCAACACTCCACAGTTTATTTAATATTGTAAATACTGTTTTATCAACTTAATGGTTGCAGAAATAAATACCTATTTAATGATTTTTGTCAAAGTGATATTTTATTCATTGTAACTATTACCTGCTTAGTAAAACTTTTAAAACACTTTACTTAAATTATTTTAAATAATTATTCTATACATGGAAACATAAGTATTTATTTAAAAAAATAAAAGAGCAAAACCAAAAATTTCTTATAATTCTAACGTCTAAGGATTAGCACTCATAATTTAAAATATTATTTAAGTTGTGTATCTATTCATATACAGTATTAAATCTAGAAATTAGAATAATATTTATTTCCTCCTTTAAAATATAACTTAAAAATATATTGCAAGCAAGACATTAGACATTGATTTGTAGCATGGTCTTTAATAAACAAATAGAATATCTTCACATGAATGTGTCACATTTTATGTAAAACATCCTCTATCACTGTCAAATGATTCTAATGTTTATTATTATTTAATGATGCTTTTGATATTGATGTAATGATGTAATATTCTTGAATATTTCTTTGAGTTCAAATTCTTAAAAATGGATTTATTGAATCAAAACATGTCAATAATTTTATGGCATTTGATGCAAATTGCTAAATGACACTATACGGACTAGTATAATCATCCTTGTCTTGCAGCATGATATTTCAAATATCCTATTGAAACCGTGCAACTCAGACTGGGACTTGAACCCATGGGCTGGGACTTGAACCCTGCCAAAACACAGACTGGGACTTGAGCCCACTGAGATCACACACCTGTTCTCAGGATTTAATGAAGCTCAGGTTCTTGATGTCTCATTACAGAAAGAATTCAGTGAGAGACAAAGTGATAGGTAAGAAGTGGATTTATTTAGAGAGAAACACACTCGGCAGGCAGACAGAGTGTGGACCATCTCAGAAGGCGAGAGAGGCCCCAGAGTATGAGGTTGTCAGTTTTTATAAGGGTGGGTTATTTCATAAGCTAATGAGTGAGAGGAGTATTCCAGCTATTTGGGGGAAGGGATGGGGATTTCTAGAAACTGGGCCACCGGCCAATTTTTGACATTTACAGTAAGCCTTGGAACTGTCATGGTGCCTGTGGATGTGTCATTTAGCTTGCTGATGTGTTACAATGAGTGTATACTGAGGATCAAGGTCTAATGGAAGACAACTCATCTGCCATCTTGGACCTATTTGATTCTAATCCGTTTATGTCGTGTCCTCAGGGTATGTCATTCTTTTAAAGGTTGTGCCCTGCCCCCTTCCCTCCTGTTTCATCCCCCTCTCAGAGATTTTATTCCTATATTCTTATGGGAAGCAAAGGGATGATGGTCAGTCTTCTGTAACTGCTAACTGCTTCAAGGCTCAGTAGGGGTACCGATCATCCTATCAGGGAGTAAAAATCTCTGGATGCCTGATCTAGGGGCCCCAGGGGCAGACAGCTCTTTGTTTTAGGTCGGTATGGGTTGGAATCCTCTCACAGCCATCATCCTGATGTAGAACTGTTGTAATGACTTCCATAGGTTTTCTATGAATCTCCTTGATGGAGCAATTTTTGTAAAAGCATGAGAGTACAGAAATGTCTGTAAATGACAAAAGACTTAAAAGGCATGGCTAAACATTTGATTACATTTAATTTAACATACGAAATAATCCTAGTCAAATACTTCTCTTTGAGATACCTCAGGGTCCTCTAAAGTATCCCAGAGTTAGTTGGTAATCAAAAGAACTCAATTAAAATTTGATACTTGGGAAATTTGTCAAAAAGTTTTAAAACACTTGGTCAAATAAGATCATAGGTCACTGTGAGACAATACTTATTCTTTTTTTTTTTTTTTAATTTATTATTTTTATTTTTGGCTGTGTTGGGTCTTCGTTTCTGTGTGAGGGCTTTCTCCAGTTGCGGCGAGCGGGGGCTACTCTTCATCGCGGTGCGCGGGCCTCTCACTGTCATGGCCTCTCCCGTTGCAGAGCACAGGCTCCAGACGCGCAGGCTCAGTAGTTGTGGCTCACGGGCCCAGTTGCTCCACGGCATGTGGGATCTTCCCAGACCAGGGCTCGAACCCGTGTCTCCTGCATTGGCAGGCAGACTCTCAACCACTGTGCCACCAGGGAAGCCCAATACTTATTCTTTAACCAAAGTGACAATAAAAGATTTCAAAGGCAAATACAGAACAGATCACTTAAAAGTAAAGAAACTTAAAATCTGTTATCAAAGGAAGTTCAACACTTTAAGAAAACTTGTCCTCTTAACAGAGAGAAAAGCCACATTCAAGTCTTGCATCAGCTTTCTTTTTTAAAATTCATTTACTCAATTAAATTTATTCTAAACTTAGTCAGTCCTGACCATGAACAAAACCCTTTTCTCAGGGTCCACTTTCTGCAAGCCTTCTATCACTTTCTGTATCCATCACTTTATTTTTTTTTCCATCCAGAAACAATCAGCTGTAAGACAGACTTACTTTCTTTTCCCTTCATAAAATGCAATTCCATTCCTCATACATTCTTTACTGAAGACTCTGAAGACATGTCTATATTAATCAAACCAACAAGCTTAAGCCACCTTTAATACCAGAATTTAATTTAATGTTGAATATTTCCTAGATCATGTGAACCCAAAATTCATTCTGGCTAGTTTTATATTCCTATTTATATAAACACTTAATTTTTTAAAGTCAACTAAATAGAGCTCTTTTATGAATTAATTTTGGTAACATCATATATCTACAACACACATAGATACATATGAACATATAAACAAACACAGAGACCTCATAGTTCTCATTTCAAAATTTCAGCCCTGAGTCATGTACAGCAGTGCAAAACCCATCAGTTTACAAAAGAGGTTGGATTAAAATTGTGTTTCTGGCAGATGGAACAAGTCAAGTTCATTTGTCTAGATGGTTAAATCTTTTTATTAATACTTATAGAAAAGACACTTAAGATTTCTATTTTTCCTTGACAAGTCAAGTTCTAAATTACTTTACCCTCTTTTCAAAATCTGCATTTTAAAAAGATGGCAGAGATAAGGGTTCCTAAGAAGACCAGATAGGACATTTGCATCTCAAAGGTAAAGGCAAGTTTCTCCTAGGATGACTTTACTTCTCCTTTGTTTAATACTTACAAGCCCCTTAAGATAAATAGGGAAGGTTTTGTGAGTGGTAAAATGATTGCTGGGTTTTGGATTATTTTTGGAGCCACACCTCTGGTCCTGTAAAGACTAGATTTGTAAAACAAGGACAGTTTTGGGGTTTTGTTTCAAAGAATAGGTGGCTACCTCAATGATAATGAAGGACTGATATACCCATTCACCTATGTTGGAATGTTTTACTTTTCCTCATTTAGCTTAGGGGAAAAGTCCTCTTCCAAAATTTCTATCAGACCCCGAATATCAGCTATGGTTAGTTTAGTCAGACGAGCGGTCTCCCATTTACAAACACTTTTGAGGACCTTCCCTAGGTTTAAGAAATTTGTACCTTATATTTAAACATTCTCGAACCCTTTTTACTTAATAATCATTGCCTGGGTATCTTCAGCCAACCCATAACCTTGATATTCCACATTCCAGGGTCTTACTAAGTCTTCTATTGCAGCTTCAGATTTTATCTGTTCCTTTCTGCTTTCTGTTAGAACCATTTGGTGTTGAGGGTGGTTCCCTTGCTCCTCAAGAAATAGAGTGACCTCTAACTTAGTTAATAAATCTCTTCCCATTAAAGGGATGGGACAATCAGGCACAAATGGAAAGGAATGTAAAAACAGCTGGCCATTGATCTTGAACAAAAGGAGTTCCAGGAAAGTGTGTGCCTGTCTCTTCCCTGACACTCTCCATTACATACTCCTTATGGTTGCTAAAGTTTCCATTCCTTTAGGTTAAGACCGAAAAGGTTGCACCAGTATCTATAAGAAATTCTATCGGTTGGCCCAACACATCAATGACCATCCGAGGCTCAACATTAGTTATGTAGATGGTGTCCCTAGGTAGAGTCACTTTTGACCTTGGACCCTTTCAGTCTTCTGATTGCAAAGCCACCAATGGCCAAGGGGCTGCCTTCCCTCTCTAAAATCTGGGGCATTCCCTCTTCCAGTGCTCTGGCTGTTTGCAAAAGGTGCATGGATCGCAATCCTCCCTCCAGTGCCCTTTTTGTCCACACAGGGTACACTGGTCCTGTCTGGGTACCCATGGGCCTAGTGGTTCACCAGGTGTAGATTGGCCCAGAAAAGCCAGCTTCCCCTTTGATGGTCTCTGAGAGGACAAAGCCACTGCAATCATTTGGGCCTTTTGCATATTTCTCTGGGTGCATTCAGCCTTTTTGGCCATATCCTTATTGTTGCAAACGAAATAAGCCAATTGGAAATCATTCACTGGAGTCTGAGGACCAGCAGTTGCCTTCTGAATTTTGTACCTGATGTCTGGGGCAGACTGGGCTATGACATACATAGCCAGCCCTTTGGGGGAGGAGGGATCTACGTTTGTATACTTCTTAAAGCCTCCACTAGTCTCCCATGGAAGACTGCAGGATTTTCGTCCTGTCCCTGTTGGACCTCTTTCACCTTTTTTTATAATTTACAGGTTTTACTGTAAGTTTCTTCATATCCTCTATTAAACAGTTATTCATATGGTCCCATCTATCTCTATCAATAGAATTCACCTGGTAATTCCATTGTGGGTTTGCCTCAGGGATGGCCTCATTTTCCATCCAGTGTACTTCATGGTCTCATAGGGTAGGTCAGTTAAAATGTTCTCCGTGTCCTTCCTAGAGTTATCCCTCCAAGCTAGAAATGCCTTAAATTCCTTTTGGGTCCCATTGCTTAGATACAAGGCCATGAAAATTAGATCATAGTGTACTTCACTCCATTTTAAATTTCCTAACTCATATTGTGGCCAAACCTGATTACATAACCTAATAAGATTTTTTCCTATTTAATTCCTGTTGTCCTAATCTTTCCCAATCCCAGAGTATATGGCCCTGAGGGGTATTGGCCAGGATTGATGCAGCCCAAACCATTTTAGACCCAAACCTGAGGTGATGTCTCTAGTCGCATAATTTGGTCAAGATTTGCACTTATAATTTTAGATGCTCTCCCTTCCAAGGCAGTCTCCCAACCAGTTGTTAGTAACCAAAAAGTTGTTGCAAAAAAAAGACACAGAAGGCGTTCCCAGTGGTGTTAATGATGAGTGGAAGTTGGTCTAGCTATAAGTTGGAAATAGAGGGTCAGCTCTTGTCAATAAAAAGTACATCTTGGCAGCCACACAGGTCTTCTGGGGTTAAGAGAAGAAAGAAAGAAAGAAATGGAACAGGAATGAACATAGAATGTAGGAGAAAAACATCAGAGTCAAGGAGAAGAGTATAGATTATCAAATATTGCAGCAACAATTCTGTCCTGGACCTGCTGTTGGATGTGCCTAAGCATAGCCATTCCATACCATCTTTCTAGCAAACCATGCGGATTGCCATCATTCCTCTGATCCGGACCTAGGTTCCTGATCAGAACCCTGAAGCATTCGGGGTTGACTGGCCTGATAAAAATGGGCAGACATATGTGGAGAGTCCTCCCTGATACACCTGGCCTGTGGTGTAAGCCTGTCTAGGACCAAGACCTAACTCTCAACAGTTTCTTACCTTATCACTGTCCCTTCTTGGTCACCAGCTGAAACCGTGCAAGTCAGATTGGGACTTGAACCCCCGAGCCAGGACTTGAACCCAGCCAAAATCCAGATTGGGACTTGAACCCACAGTCCTTTAAATGAGATCACACACCTGGTCTCATGACTTAAAGAAGCTCAGGTTCTTGATGTCTCATCACAGAAAGAATTCAGTGAGAGACAAAGTGATACGTAAGATGTGGATTTATTTAGAGAGAAACACACTCCACAGACAGAGTGTGGGCCATCTCAGAAGGCAAGAGCAGCCCCAGGGTATGGGATTGTCAGTTTTTATAGGGGTGGGTGATTTCACAGGCTAATGAGTGGGAGCAGTATTCCAGCTATTTTGGGGAAGGGGTGGGGATTTCCAGAAATTGGGCCACTGCCCACTTTTTGACCTTTATGCTCAGCCTTGGAACTGACATGGTGCCTGTGGGTGTGTCATTTAGCTTGCTGATGTGTTACAATGAGCGTATACTGAGGCTCAAGGTCTAATGGAAGACAACTCATCTGCCATCTTGGACCTATTTGGTTCTAATACGTTTATGTCATGTTCTTGGTCTATGTCATTCTTTTAAAGGTTGTGCCCTGCATCCTTCCCTCCTGTTTCACTATCATCATTTACAACACAAAGTATTCTAAATTTATTCCTAAACTTTAGTTTCTCAGGGTTCTGGCTCTGCCAATCTAATTTGTTTTTGTAACCATTTATCTTTATCTATATGTTTTAATTATAATAATTAAAAAGTGAAATCTGGGATCTAATTTGTAAAATCTGTATTTTAAAAAAATTTTCTTTGTATTGTTATTTGGAACTTTGACTTTTCCAGATATTTTTGAAACATATTATCAAGTTCCAAATCATTTAATATAATCTCTGTTTATACCTGAAATTCAGGTGCTTAAAAAGAAAATTGACATACTATACTGTTAAGTCTTTTTATTCAGGAATATGCTATTATTTAAGATATTCAAAGATGGGCTGAGTGATGCCTCATATTTATTTGGATTCTATTGAACTTTAGTCCTTTCAAATATCATTCGGAATATAAAGGGCAATTCTGATTCAAAGGCTCAGGGTATGAAAAATGAAGAAAACACTATTAGGTAAAGAAGAAGATACAGGGGGCAGTCTATAAAAATTTGCATTGTCAGAGGAAAGGGCACCTTCTTGGGTATGGGGAATCTTTCTCCAGGTCCACCACTTGCCATGCCCCTTTCAGAGTCAGTCCCATGTAGGCATCTCCACCTCTTTGTCACTTCATCTTCCTTTTTATGTCACCCAAAATAGCTAGATGATTGACACAGTCAGTGGATTCTATTTATATCCTGCACTAAAGGGACATTTTTTTCATAAATGAAAAACTCTGAATATAACTTCATCAATTTGTAATATCTACACATACTATGTGAATGGGACCCATCCCTTTGTTGAAAAATCAGTACAGTAATTCAACTTCTTTAACTTCTCATTAAAAGACCTGGACCATTCAAGGCCACTTTTCACTGAGGCTAGAATGAAACAGTACAGTAGTTCCCCTTTTTCTATGGGTGGATACATTACAAGACCCTCAGTGGATGCCTGAAATCATGGATAGTACTCAACCCTATATATACTATGTTTTTTCTCATACATACATATCTATAATAAAGTTCAATTTATAAATTAGGCACAATGAGAGATTAACAACAGTAATAATAAAATAAAACAATATCACAACATACTCTAATAAAACTTATGTGAATGTGGTCTCTCTCCCTCTCTCTCTCTCTTTCAAAATATCTTATTGTACAGATTTAATGCCTTTTCCACATTAACTAAGCACTTATGCACTGTGGCCATAACTTTTGCAGTTTGAGTGTGACAGCAAAACCAGGACAAATTTCTTTTTCCTTCTTCACAATTTCACTGATAGAAGATTCATTCTTACCTTAGATCTTAGCAATCCCAGCATACAGTTTTTATTTCTTTCCTGATTAAGTCGAGAACTTTCACCTTTCCCCTTTCAGGAGGCACTTTATGGGCTCCTCTTTGGCATATCCAAATTGCCAGCATCACTATTCTTGAGGTTTGAGGCCTTCATTAAGTAAAATAAGGGTTACTTGAACACAAACACAGCTATAATGAAACAGTGAGTCTGATAAGGAAGAGGGCTATCAACGGACCAATAGTGGGACTTGCCGTGCAAAGGGATGATTCAAGTCCAGGATGGGATGGAGCAGGATGTCAAGAGATTTCATCACACTACTCACAACGGCATGCAATTTAAAACGTATGAATTGTTTAATTCTGGAATTTTCCATTTAATATTTCTGGACCATGGCTGATTGTGGGTAACAGAAACCTCAGAAAATGAAACTGTGGTTGGGGCGGGGGGTACTTTATAACAGGAAACATGGAACAAAAATGATAGATTTCTACATGTCTAGTTAGGTTCCTTGTGTGGATGAAGCTTTGGTATAACTTTAGATAACCCTTGGGTTAGATGTTTTCCTCTATCTTTAAGATTAGGGAATTTTGAGTACTGTCACAATATACTCATAAATACCCGCATTACAAATCACAATGGCACATTTTCAAGGTGACAGAATTTACAAGAAGTAATGTTATTATTCTAAAGAACTCAGTACCTTATACAAATCATCAGTTCAACTGATTTATTATTCAGTATGATTTAAAATTAGGTGGAAAAAGGAGCAAAGTAAGATTTTTTGCCTGTCCATGATTATATTGTATTTTGTTCATAAATCTGCACATTGTTATAATGTGCCCACTTAGATGACTGTTTTTAGTTAAAGAAATTGCTTTTGATCTTATAAACTATATTGCATTTTAGACTTAATTTTAACAAAAAATTCAATGTTATTTTTAAAATGTGCCTCATGATCTATATGGAGGCTTTGTCTTTTTTCAGAATAAGGTCTCTAAAATCAGATTTCCCTGATCAATTTTTACATGTTATGAATTATTCATCATGCATTCATTATGAACCAAATAGGCTAATATTACGGAACTCATAAAACAAGGTAGTAATGTAACACTAAATCAAAGCCAGCTGATTTAAAGGCAGAGCTCTCTTGCTTTCATGTATTTTTTATTCTAGAGATGATGTCAACTGGTGCTACAACATTTGTATCAAATCAAAAAGCAGATATAAATTTACTGTATTATTTTCTATTCTAGTTTATCATACACTCCAAATGTCACACTTCAAAATTCACAGAACCCACAGCTATATAGAAGAAATATCAGTAAGGTAGCTCTCTAAGCCTGAAATGTGTTTTAAATAATTTTATCAGTTTTTTGCGATTGGTTGAATTTCTTGTTCTTTTTGTTTCTTATGTGAAAAATGGTACATCAAATGCTCATCTATTTATTGTTTCTATTAGGCAGTGGTCATAGATTTTAATGAACTATAAAGATGTTTGGCAGTAGTAGCATAGAAACAAGTGCTGTTTCCTAGGTTAAAGGTAAGGTGTGCTTCAACTGGCAAAGACACAAGCTTGGGAAAGAGATACACAGAGTGAGACTGGGACTTTGGAAACTCAGTTCTTGCTAAGAGGATGAATTCTAGACAATTATGGACTTCATTGATAGTGGGGGCAGGCAGGTCCTTGTATAATTTCAGACATGATGTAACTCTTCAGAGAAAATATTTCATCTACATGAGTATGCATGTAGTCATGGATATTGAAATGTATTCATACTCTCTCATTCCAAAGTAATTTGGAATTTGAGGTCACTTTAAAAATTGCATGTTATATGAATCTCCAATTGATGAATAGCTAAAAAAATATTGAGTACTTACCAAATGCTAGGCATCATTCTTAATGTGAATTAATTTATTTAATTGTCCCAAAACTCTATGAGGCAAGTGTTGTTTTTAATAAACATTTTATGGGTCTAGAAACTAAGACCTAGAGAATGTATCCAATTCACCCAATATCACCCAGATAGCATGTTATCAGATGGGATACAAAATCAGGCAGCTGGCACCAAAGATTGATAAAAGGGAAAATAAGACTGTAATTACAAACACATTTTTTTTTTCTTACAACTAGAATTTTGACAATAAGTAAGATGCAAAACCCTTGGTAACTCTTATCTTGAAAAGCCGAGTGGACTTTGTGGGAGAGCTGGATCTGAAGTGAGCATAAGTCACGTTTTCTACCCCCCACATCCCCACCCTACATCCCGGGTGTGCTGGCAGCTATCACCTTGATGGGAGGTGAGGCTGGAGATGGAGGGACTATAGTCAAAGCCTCTTCCTTTTCCCAGTAGCTGACAGGACTCTGTTAGGGGCAGGGGCAGGTCCTAAAGTGCTGGAGCAGAAGCCCTGAGGCTCAGGTCCAAGCCGGTCCATTCCCTCTAAGTGTGTGCTCTCCCCACGCCCAGCATTGGCATTTCTGCCCCAGAGGGGAGCAGTGCTGAAGCAAGAGGGGCTGGGGTGGGTGCCAGGTGCAGGCCAGAGAGCAGAGTGGGGCAGTCCAGGCACACTAGTCAGAGTTCCAGATCACTGCTGATCTGCTGCCTCCAAGAACACAAGCAGTGGCCGTCCCCACCCTAATCAGAGGTAGTGATGGATCTGAGCTGGCTCTGAGTCTCACTCGACTTCACACCAGTCAAAGGGACTCTTATCTTCCTAGTGCTGGTTGACCAATATTGGTTGACACATTTGTCCTTTAATTAACAGTAGCTGAGATTAGAGCAATGTTGTTCCCATTACTGAGTATAGGATCCGTCACATAGTGTATTCTTCGCATATATTCCTTTAATTTAATGAAAGGTGGCATCAAGGAGGTTTGAAGCAAACTGTAGAGATGCACCTATGACATTCCAGCTCAGGAACACAACTCCTGGTTTTGAACGGAATAGTAGAGACAAAGTAGGGCGGGCCCTGTAGGGAAAGGACACAAATATAAGTCACAACATATAATATAGGGGTTTGTGTACAGAGAGGATGTAGAAGTCCTAGATCTAAGTAAGTTTGATTAGCTGCTGAGTCATGTGAATACAGGACTGGAGCTCTTTAGAACGCATTTACAAAAGGGCAGTATTGATTTCAAAATTCCAGTGGGCTGAGTCAGCAGAAAGAAGGGACGTGGCCTGAGACATAAAAGACAGTTAAGGAGGGAACCAGGCAGTTTACTACATGTAGCTGCTTTTGAGCAATATAGTTAGAGATAGAGATTAAATGCTAGTACTTCAAGAGAAACAGATTTCTTCAGTTTGGGAATAATCCTATCTTTCCCTATATTATGTAAAGGGTCTTTTTTTAAAAAAATAAGAGTAACAGAATTTAAGCTTTAGGTTATGCAATATATTTTTTTCCCCTGCAATATAAATATTTTAATTCAAATGGAATCAACAGTAATACACCATCAATTCTTATTTTGACACTCTCCAAAACAATCAAATGGAATAAACACTGTTTGTGACAAATTACAGAAAGCTTGATCACTAAGAACCAGAGAGAAATACTATTGCATACTGTAATGGACACTATACCCATAAAAATCTTCGCAGTCTCTATTGTAATATTGTACAGTGCAATTGCTGCATGACAAACTAATGTAGCATAGAAGCAAAAGTGAAAACAAATAAACTAAAGAAAGCCACAAGACCAAGTCTAAAATGGATAAAGAGTTAATAGTTCAAACTAACCAAATTTATATACACTGGGTTTGTGAAAATAAATATTGTTACATTTTGCAGTGTATGATTTAACATCTACTTGATACAAACCAAGGTTGAAATTAGTAGTAGAGATTTAAAAAATGGAAAGGTTTTGTTCCTACAGTAACATATTTAGTTAAACACCCTAAAGGAAAAAAAAAAAAACAAAAACCCCAAATATGAGGATATATGATAAAACATAATTTACAAATTAAAAGAGTATGCAGTTATGCAACCTGAAGTCATGCAATGTTTCATTTAAAAAATATTAAAACCAAACTGATAAAAATGGTTTTAAAGCAGGTAGGCAATAAGGTTTTGAAAAACAGCTTTGATGAGATAAGGCTTTAGACTGGACCTGAGGCAAAGCAGAATAAACTAATGAACTGAAGCATTAAAGTAATTATTTATTGTTGGCTATTTTCAAAACTAAAATCATTTTTAACTCCTGTAAATTGCTGACTCATATATTCATTGAGACTTTTAGTGATGTCTTTTGTAAGTTTCTCTTTTACAGGTGAAGTATAGAAGATGTGTATATTTGCACACAACACAAGCACTGACATTTTCCTAGTGCACACATTTGAAGCTCTTCAATAATGGAATGCAATAAAAACATGGGTACCATAACATGAGTGTCTGCTCTGGGTGTCAGTAAGTCACCCCAGTTCCAATCTTCCTCCCACTTCCATCTAGAATAACTGAGGCAATTCAAGAAGTAGATATTTGACACAACACAGATTTCAAGGTTGTGAAAAGGGCTATTTTTGATGCAGTCAAATCTAAAAAGTATTAACCATGTAGCAGACCTTCCCCCCTCACTATCATTATTAAGCTTCTTCAACTAGATTGAAATAAACAACATATTGTTCTTTATTTTTGACATTATCAACGTGTGTGTGTGTATATATATATATATATGTATATATATATATATATATATATATATATATATATATATTCCTCTTTTAACTTCTCTTCACCTTCTTCCAACCCATTAAAAAATCATACCATGGCAAGCTGTCATACCCTTATTATTTTGAATATGTTAATAAAGCATCATTTTTATTATCTTATATATGTTTGTATACATTTAAATTATCTACTTTTTGATTAATGAGCTGCACTAATGATCAGGGAATGGCAGAAAGATTGCAATTTGGAGTACACCTATCTATGAGATCTGTGTGAATAAACACCATTTTCTTAATCATTGAACTGAATGACATTCATTTGCTGCAAGGGACAGTTGTTTCCCCATGTCCCTACTCAGCTTTTAAATCAATAGATAAGTTTACTTGTCTGTGATATGTGGTTGGTAATGGTGATGGATGATACTAGTGACAATTTGAGGATTTTTTATTCAGTCTCTAAAAGCCTCATAGTGAACAGAAACTTTTTAAAACAGCACTTATAACTTAAAGGATGATTCTGTGTGAAATGACAGAGTGCAACAAGGGCCATTTGACATTTTATTCAGCAAAGCTTACACTCCTAAAATAAAGTTTAATCCATCTTAAAAATTGAAGCATAAATAACTGATTAGATCAATGAGCAACACTTTGAAAGTTTTGATAAACCAAAGCAAATCCTCCTCTCTCTGAGGGACTAATATAATAGATTGATAGAGTTTGAATCAAAATAAGTATGGGAAGTGTTTAATTCCATCTGATAAATGCTGAGGCAAATTAGAATTGATTAGAAGATAGACAACATATTATAGACACACTTTGTCTTCTCGTTTAGTCTCAAACTTACATTTTTTTTTATTACTCTATTAGAACTTAATTTCTATACAGTTATTGTTTCGAAGAAATAGTCTTGGAGATCTACACTACAAGGTCTAGATTTAGTACTTGATATATTAACCTATTTATATTTTTTTTCTTTTTTCTTGAAGTTTAGGAACACAAATTACATTCGTGAATATATTTCAAACTCAAAGGAGTTTAACGTTACTTCACAAAGGATGGGGGAAAGGAAAAAAGTATTATGGAGCTATACCTTCTTTTTCTGATAAACGTTGAAATAACTTTGAAAACCCAAATGATAAATTCTCAAAAGAAATTTATTATCATAGTAGTAAATGGTATTAATATATTCATTTTTCAAATTCACATTAACAAAATTTTCAGTCCTCCCATTAGAAGCTCAAGAGCCATTTCTACTACTTTATACTTGACAGATACATGTATCCCACAGTACAAAGCACTATTTCCCAACTGTGCATACTAGATGTAGGGCTCAATTGTAAAATAGGTTTTAAGAATGCTCGTTGTCAGTCCTGTAGAAGTTCGTAGAAAGTTTAATATGCTAATTTACATTGTAAACCTCAAAAAATTAAAAAGACATTCAATATATCATGACATTTATTTGACAAGTCATTTCACTGAATATTGCTGTGTGAATGAACTTGAGGAAGTGATAGAACCTCAATACAGTGTAATAAATATAAAGCTGTTATTTCTATTTTTAAATACTTCCTAATTTTACTTTTAATTTTGTGTATCACTTTATATATTATTAAAAATATGGAAAATTATTTGGAAAAAAAATTCACATCATACCAGTTAGAAAATACCAATAAACTTTGGTTTTATTCTTGTCTATATAGACCCAATTCACATCCACAAACACAATTAAATATTAATGTAATGTATATGTTTATATAAATATAAACAAATATATAATAAATATTTTTTTACATATATATGTATGTACAGTAGTCTTATAACCTACCTTCTTTTTTTAAATTAATTTATTTATTTATTTTTGGCTGTGTTGGGTCTTCATTGCTGCGTGCGGGCTTTCTCTAGTTGTGGCGAGCAGGGACTACTCTTCATTGTGGTGCGCAAGCTTCTTATTGTGGTGGCTTCCCTTTTTGCAGAGCACTGGCTCTAGGCAAGTGGGTTTCAGTAGTTGCAGCATGCAGGCTCAATAGTTGTGGCTCGTGGGCTCTAGAGCACAGGCTCAGTAGTTGTGGCACACTGGCTTAGTTGCTCCGCTGCATGTGGGATCTTCCCAGACCAGGGCCCGAACCTGTGTCCTGTGCATTGGCAGGTGGAGTCTTAACCACTGAGTCACCAGGGAAGTCCCTAACCTACCTTCTTAATTTAAAATAATTTTGTGAGAATTTCTTGAGTGATGAACCACTCAAGAAAGTATCTGTTGTATAACATATACAATGAAATAATAAAGATTAAAATAATAAATAAAATTCATCAGACAAGTTTTAACAAAAGTAATTCAATGAGCAAACTATCAATACCAGTCAGAGTAATATCAATACTAAAAATTTCATTTATAATAGTTTTAAATTAGATATAATCCAAATGTCCATTAGCTTTTGAAAGGATAAACATGTTGTGATACATTTGTAGGATGAAATACCACTCAGAAGCAGAAAAATGAACTTCTTATTCAGGTAATAACATGGGCAAATCTCAAGACATTATGCCAACTAAAAGAAGCAACCACAAAAAATAGCATACTATATGATTTTACTTATACGAAATTCCTGGAGAGATAAAATTATTGTGACAAAAAGCAATTCAGTGTTTGCAAGGCTTGAGGGGAAGGGAATGACTGTAAAAAGTCAATTCTTTTTTATGGGAGGTGATATAAATATTCTGTAGCATTCACATGATTGTGTACGGTTGTCAAAAGTCATCAACTTGTTTACTTCAAACTGGTGAATTTAATTTTATGTAAACTTACCTCAATAATGACGGTGCTTTTATTTTTTAAAAATTACCTTTTTCATGTAACATTCCTTACCAGCCCATGTCCTATTTCCTCTACTCCTGTTGTAACACACTCATAGTTCTATTAGGGTTTTTATATTTGCTTTAGTCTTTAAAAAAAATGCTTATTAGCCCTCACTAGGTTGTCCTTTTAAAGAAAGAAATATATTACATCTACCTTTTTATGTCTATTTATAGAAAGATTCCTGGTAATATAACATTTCATAGAATAAATAATTCAGAGAGTAAAGTCTCTGATGGCATATAACTTATACTTATTGAAATGACTGAAATTTCAGAAAAGTATTAGAGGACACATAAGACATTGCTGGCAATATGGGTCACACTAGTTAGGTGTATGGTCAAGTACTTATAATAAAGAATTTTGAAAGCCCATTTTGAAAATTTGTTACATTAATACAATTTTTAAGTATAGTCTAAATTGTGAGTATATATGACTGAAGAAAAATGCACAAAACTCTTGTAACTCCTTGTGAAATATCCTAGAACTTCTATAGCAACAAGACATAGAAGTTTATTAAATTGTTTTAAAAATTACCTTAAAAAATAAAAGTAACTGTTTATGCAATGATATCAACTGCTTGATGTATCTAAACTTTTTCATCTTCAGGCCCAAAATAAAATTTTGTTAAATCCCAGGGTAAATATCTGCCTTTAGTTTGTTCCTGTTGCAGAGTGAAGGGTAATTATTTTTCTGCTGTCTCACACATATGAATGCCAATTCAATATGGATTATACGTGCTTAGTTTTGATCAAGGGAAACCTTGAAAACTTACTCTGCTTTATCAGAAGAATAACATCTATAGTCAATAAGTACGGTAATGACTATTTTTTTTTGTGAGCACAATATAAACCATTATAACTATATTAATGATGTATAATTCTATATGATGATTTCAATAAACATGTATATTTACATGCATATTTGCATTTTGTATATATGCATGCATATTTATCATAATTACAACTAATACTAATTTAATTTGAACTTATTAGACATGTTCAATATGCCAGATGTGCTGTGTTTTTTTAAAGGTATAGCAAGGCAGTATTTTTAAATAACATATAAATTGTTTTCCACTCTGGGTAATTTTTTCATCATTTTCTGTAACTTTTCCTGGTGAGATAAGGCCATTGGGCTGAGGTTTATTCTCATGGGGATTGGACAGTTGAATGGTATTTAAAATAAAAATTTCTTTCTTTAGTTTTGGTTTTCACATATAATTTTTATCTTAGTAAAATAATAGTTTTGAAATTTCAGGAGAGAAAGAAATATTTTCTTGGAATTCCTCAAATTCAAAATTTAAATATTATAAACCAGAACATGAAAGAAGAATGAATGTATAAACTATAACATTGAAGAGCTAAGTAATATGACACAGAAGATACTTTTGCTTTCCTGGAAAGGTTCTGGGGAAAAGATCTAAGGGAATAAGAAACAGAACAAAAGTCACACTCTTGGGTTTTGCTGTCCTTCAAGTTAAGGGTTAAGAGCAGATGGTAGAAATATCCAGGTAGATTTATGGGATTAGGTGGTGAATTTCAGTGTCTTGAAAGCTTGCCAGATTTCCACAAAATATTCACAGTTTTGTCTTAAATCTAATATGACATTTATGATAGAGCATCAATGGCTATGGAAGGTACTAAACAGATGGCCTGGGTAAATCTTATTAGGTTACACATTCTCAGTGTAGACAAAACAATAGCATGTTGTCCCAGGGATCCCAAGGAGAGAGACTTAGTGTATCAGAAATGTCATAGATTTGGAAGGAGATGTCTGCAGGATACAGGAATCTCCCAGCTGGAGTCAATGGCAAGTCTATGGTAATTAGAAATGTCTGGGCCCAAATGCAAACTATCTGGTAGCATGTAAAGTGTAAGATACCCAAAGACCTGTTGGCCAAAGCTCTACCAGAGTGGAGAACAACAAAAACAGAAAAACAGAAAACAAATAAACAAACAAATGAAAAACAAATCCCCAAACCAACAAAAACCTATAGGAGTCAAAAGATAAAGGCAAGTAGAATTAAACACATTAACCAGAGCTCGGGGGGAATGAATACCACTCAGCCAAGACCCACTTGGAAATGGAAGCCTCTTCCCTGTGCTGCCATCAAAGAAAAAGAGACAGGACAGACTTCTGGAAAGGAGGAAGCCTCCAAAGAAAACTTTGTTTTAAACCACAAATATGTTTAATTGAAAAGAACAAATATTCCTGCCATTAGTGAAAATCAAAGTCAAAGATAAAGAGAGTTACAGGAAATAAGGTTTTCCTTCATCTGATATTTGAATGTATGTCTATTAAATAGAATCCTTACAATAATCTTATAGAGGGAATGCCATTATTCTTCTTAAAAAACCAAAAATAAGCTCAGACAAGTTGATTGACTTTTCCTAATGTGATGAGATTTCTGGTGATACACTAACAATGAATTTTCTGAAAAAGAAATAAAGAAATCTATCCCATTTACAATAGCATCAAAAACAATAAAACACTTCGGAATAAATTTAACTAAGGAGGTGAAAGATCTCTACTCTGAAAGTCACAAGATGCTGATGAAAGATATCAAAGATGCAAGTAAACAGAAAATTATTCTGTGTTTATGGATTGGAAGAATTAATATTGTTAAAATGTCAATATTACCAAAAGCAATCTACAACTTCAATGCAATCCCTATCAAGATTCCAATGGTATTGTTAACAAAAGTAGAAGAAGCACTCCTAAAATTTATATGAACTACAAAAACCTGGAAATGCCAAATATATTCTCAATGAAGTTTTTTGTATGAATGAATGAACCATCAATTGATTCATTTTTAGGTATTTCTGTTTTTAAAATATTTGTAAATGTTTTTTAAAATATTTTTTTATAAACACGATTTTCCTTTAAGCCCATATTTATTTTTCTATTGTTGTATATGTAATTTAATACCTGACTTGAGAATAAAAAAGATATATAGAGTAAGGTACGTGGTCTTGGAAAAATAATAGATATCCAAATTTTCATTATAATTCCCTTATGTCTTCTTCTACTTTTCCTGCTGTACCCGTTCAGATTTTACTTTGACCTCACTTTCTCACATGACTCCTTGAAGGATGCCAAAAATTGGGGAGGATATATATGTAGGTTAACAAATATAATTTTAAAAGTCAAGTATAGACAAAGTTCTATTGGTCTTTTTTCCTCTTAACATCTAAGTAAGTTTATCTATGTATCTATCTATCACACAAGCATTGATCAGGATTTAGTTAATGGAATAAACATTGATTACACTCATACTGCTTGAATAAACTCTGATCAGTGCTAGGATATAAGGGTGAAATTCATGGTACTTAACTGAAAGATTTTTGTAATCACATAGATGATATAGTTGAGTGTGTCAGTTATGCTGCCAAGAGGAAAAAAGCACACTCAAATGGAATAACTGAGGAAAGACTAATGAAGCTTTTTCAAAAAGCTGTGGGCAGTTTTAAAAGGAAATAAGAATGAGTGGCTTACAATGGTAGGAAGGCTGCCAAATCGAGCACTGGAGGCACAGATGGACTGAGCAGTCACAGAAATCTAGAGAGAAGTCTAGAGGGACAGAGCCAATGCTTACAACAGAGAAACCTAGAAACTGCAAATCTGTGACCCATCACATAGGGATCCTAAGAGAAAATATCATAATATGTCTCCCATTCAAATTTCTGTTTTCCTGTGTGCCTTCAATAGCTGAACAAAATTGGAAGATAGAGATAAAGGGAGCTCTAGTAATCCAGCTTGTAGAGGTGAACTCCCTTAGGTATGGAACAGAATGCTGGAGCTTGAAGAACCAATTTGGAAGGACATGTGGATGATATCCAAAGATTCAAGGAAACAAAACATTTTAAATACTATGTTATGGATTATATAATAGAGCTACAGAAAGATGGAGATAGGATTCAAAAGATGGTATATCAATTTTTATAATGAGATTCAGGGAAAATTTTATACATAAAGTGATACATCGATGGCCTCATGGTTGAAGGATGTTGGGGATGAGTTCTGGACAGGGCAAATGGAAGAGTCACTGAAATTAGAAAAGTGAATAAAATTGCTCAAGGATACTACAATGATTATGAAAAGAAGGTGTGTGGGGCAAGATGAAGGAACGGTGGTCAGGGAGAGAAATGTGTTCAGCAGAAGAAAGAGATAAAATAATAAATAAATAAATATATAAAACAATGGGAAGTAAAGAACCAGTGAGGTGCTGCATGTATAGGGTGTCTTCAATGAAATGATTTTGGTGGTTTGTAGAGGTATCACACAGTGTGAAGGAAGTGGTGATGCTAGAGCAGTGTCAGAGACATGAAAGGAAGGAAAACTTTAAGTACTAATAAAGAAAAAAACTAGAGATTAACAAAAAATCAAAAAGTTTGGTCATTCAATATGTCAATAAAATAATAAATATTAGAAAAATAATAAAACAAATTATTTTTAGATAATGTGACTATGTACATAAGTAATCCAAAATAATCTATATAAAAATTATAATTTAAAAGAAAATTTAGCAAGCTGATGGAAACAAGATGATTTCCAGAAACATGTCATATTTCTATGCACAACAATAAACAAATTGAAAGAGGAACTTTAAAATCTATTTAAAGAGCATACAAATCACTATATTAAAAAAAATCTAACAAAATACATGCAAATCCTCTACCTGGTGAACTATGATCATTATTGAAACAGTAAAGATTTTCCTAAATTAACAAAGTGATATACCATGTTGATGGAATGAGAAACCCATTATTATAATGATGCTAGTTATCTACAAGTAGATACAAGTTATCTACAAGTAGATAGACAAGATGAAAAGGCAGAGGGCTATGTACTAGATGAAGGAACAAGATAAAACCCCAGAAAAACAACTAAATGAAGTGGAGATAGGCAACCTTCCAGAAAAAGAATTCAGAATAATGGTAGTGAAGATGATCCAGGACCTCGGAAAAAGAATGGAGGCAAAGATCAAGAAGATGCAAGAAATGTTTAACAAAGACCTAGAAAAATTAAAGAACAAACAGAGATGAACGTTACAATGACTGAACTGAAAATACACTAGAAGGATTCAATAGCAGAATAGCTGAGGCAGAAAAACGGATAAGTGACCTGGAAGACAGAATGGTGGAATTCACTATTCCCTTCTAAGAGGGAAGTTTATAGCTATACAAGCCTACCTCAAGAAATAACAAACATCTCAAATAAACCATGCAACCTTACAAGGAACTAGAGAAAGAAGAATAAGCAAAACGCCAAGTTAGTAGAAGGAAAGAAATCATAAAGATCAGAGCAGAAATAAATGAAATAGAAACAAAGAACACAATAGCAAAAATTAATAAAACTAAAAGCTGGTTCTTTGAGAAAATAAACAAAATTGATAAACCATTAGCCAGACTCATCAAGAAAAAGAGGGAGAGGACTCAAATCAATAAAAGTAGAAATGAAAAAGGAGAAGTTACAACAGACACCGTAGAAATACAAAGCATCCTAAAAGACTACTACAAGCAAATCTATGCCAATAAAATGGACAATCTGGAAGAAATGGACAAATTTGTAGAAAGGTATAACCTTCCAAGACTGAACCAAGGAGAAGTAGAAAATATGAACAGACCAATCACAAGTAATGAAACTGGAACTCTGATTAAAAATCTTCCAACAAACAAAAGTCCAGGACCAGATGGCTTCACAGGTGAATTCTATCAAACATTTAGAGAAGAGGTAACACCCATCCTTCTCAAACTCTTCCAAAAAATTGCAGAGGGAGGAACACACCCAAACTCATTCTATGAGGCCACCATCAGCCTGATACCAAAATCAGACAAAGATAGGACAAAAAGAGAAAGTTACAAACCAATATCACTGATGAATATAGATGCAAAAATCCTCAACAAAATACCAGCAAATAGAATCCAACAACACATTAAAAGGATCATACACCATGATCAAATGGGATTTATGCCAGGGATGCAAGGATTCTTCAATATATGCAAATCAATCAATGTGATACACCATATTCACAAATTGAAGAACAAAACCCATATAATCATCTCAATAGATGCAGAAAAAGCTTTTGACAAAATTCAACACAAATTTCTGATAAAAACTCTACCGAAAGTGGGCATAGAGGGAACCTAACTCAACATAATAAAGGCCATATATGACAAAGCCACAGCAAACATCATCCTCAATGGTGGAAAACTGAAAGCATTTCCTCTAATATCAGGAACAAGACAAGGATGTCCACTCTTACCACTATTATTCAACATAGCTTTGGAAGTCCTAGCCACGGTAATCAGAGAAGAAAAAGCAATAAAAGGAATAAAAATTGGAAAAGAAGAAGTAAAACTGTCACTGTTTGCAGATAACATGATACCATACATAGAGAATCCTAAGATGCCACCAGAAAACTACTAGAGCTAATCAATGAATTTGGTAAAGTTACAGGTTATGAAATTAATGCACAAAAATCTCTTGCATTCTTATACACTAATGATGAAAAATCGGATAGAGAAATTAAGGAAACACTCCCATTTACTACTGTAACAAAAAGAGTGAAATAGCTAGGAATAAACCTACCTAGGGAAACAAAAGACCTGTATGCAGAAAACTATAAGACACTGATGAAATAAATTAAAGATGATACCAACAGATGGAGAGATATACCATGTTCTTGGATTGAAAGAATCAATACTGTGAATATGGCTATACTACCCAAAGCAATCTACAGATTCAGTGCAGTCCCTATCAAATTACCAATGACATTTTTCACAAAACTAGAACAAAAAATTGTACAATTTGTATGGAAACACAAAAGACCCCAAATAGGCAAATTGGTCTTGAGTGAAAAAAAACAAAGCTGGAGGAATCAGACTCCCTGATTTCAGACTATACTACAAAACTACAGTAATGAAGACAACGTGGTACTGGCACAAAAACAGAAATATAGATCAATGGAACAGGACAGAAAGCCCAGAGATAAACCCACACACCTATGGTCAACTAATCTATGACAAAGGAGGCAAGGATACACAGTGGAGAAAAGACAGTCTGTTAAATAAGTGGTGCTGGGAAAACTGGACAGCTACATGTAAAAGAATGAAATTAGAACACTCCTTAACACCATACAAAAAAATAAACTGAAAATGGATTAGAGACCTAAATGTAAGACCGGACACTATAAAACTCTTAGAGGAAAACATAGGAAGAACACTCTTTGACATCAATCACAGCAAGATCTTTTTTGATCCACCTCCTAGAGTAATGGAAATAAAAACAAAAATAAACAAATGGGACCTAGTGAAACTTCAAAGCTTTTGCACAGCCAAGGAAACTACAAACAAGATGAAAAGACAACCCTCAGAATGGGAGAAAATATTTGCAAATGAATCAACGGACAAAGGATTAATCTCCAAAATATATAAACAGCTCATGCAGCTCAATATTAAAAAAAACAAACAACCCAATCCAAAAATGAGCAGAAGATCTAAAGAGACATTTCTCCAAAGAAGACATACAGATGGCCAAGAAGCACATGAAAATCTGCTCAACATCACTAATTATTAGAGCAATGCAAACCAAAACCACAATGAGGTATCACCTCACACCAGTTAGAATGGTCATTATAAGAAAATCTACAAACAACAAATGCTGGAGAGGGTGTAGAGAAAAGGGAACCCTCTTGCACTGTTGGTGGGAATGTATATTGCTACAGCCCTTATGGAGAACAGTATGGAGTTTCCTTTAAAAAGTAAAAATAGAATTACCATATGACCCAGCAATCACCCTACTAGGCATATACTCAGAGAAAACCATAATTCAAAAAGACACATGCACCCCAATGTTCGTTGCGCCACTGTTTACAATAGCCAGGACATGGAAGCTACCTAAATGCCCATCAACAGACGAATGGATAAAGAAGTTGTGGTACATATATACAATGGAATACTACTCAGCCATAAATAAGAATGAAATTGAGTCATTTGTAGAGACGTGGCTGGATCTAGAGACTGTCATACAGAGTGAAGTATGTCAGAAAGAGAAAAACAAATATCGTATATTAATGCATATATGTGGAACCTAGAAAAATGGTACAGATGAACTGGTTTGCAGGGCGGAAATTGAGACACAGATGTAGAGAACAAATGTATGGACACCAAGGGAGGAAAGTGGCTGTTTGGGGTGGTGGTGTGATGAATTGGGAGATTGGGATTGACATATATACACTAATATGAATAAAATAGATTACAAATAAGAACCTGCTGTTTAAAAAAATAAATTAAATTAAATTACAAAAAATTATTAGATACTTTCTTTTTGTTAAATCGATCTATATATTCACTTCATCCAAATCAGTATTGCAACAATTGTTTTTGGTAGAAATTGACAAACTTTTCCTAAACTTTATATATGCCTTTGGAATGGTCAAAAAATCTCTTAGAAAAATTTGGAGGACTTAAACTACATTATTTCCATACTTGCTAATAAGCTACATTAAGGAAGACAATGTTGTAGTGTCTTAACACTACATTTACCAAAAAATTGAACAGAAAGTGTCAAGAAATATACCATACTTGTATGGTTAATTGATTAAATATTGTATCAAGTTAATTAAAGGAGAAAAAGAAGCATTTCAACAGATGATAATAAAATAATTGTTGATCCATTTTGAAAATAATGAATTTATATTTCCATCTCATACCAGACACAAAATTAATCTGATTTAGCTTGACCACTACTTTACCCCATGCAGAAAAATTAATTGGAATTGTACTAGAAACTTAAAAGTAAAAATTAAACATATAAAGTTATCTATAAGGAACAAATAGAAGAATATCTTCAGAGACTTGGTTAGGCAAAGGTTTCTTAGCGTTTGAAGCAAATATCCTTAAACATAAAATTAAAAAAATTAAAAATGAGATTTATCAGAATTAAAATTTTATGCTTGCGAAAATACACTATTAAAGAAAGCAAGAATTTCACCTGCAGACTGGGAGAAAGAAATTGAAATACATATATTGGATATAGTATTCATTCAGAATAAAGAACTTTAACAAATAAAGATAAAGAACTTTAACAAATAAATAGCAAAAGGAAAAACAACCTAAGCGAAAATACAGAAGACTTCAACACACACTCCCAAAAGGAGAAACACAAATTGCCAAAAACACCTGGAAAGATATTCAGAATGCTTAGATATAAAGGAAATGTAAAATATCATCACAATGATATAGACTTCTGACCTAATAGAATGGCTTAAAAAAATTAAAACAACATATCTTTGGAAATCCGAACACACATATTGCTCATGAGAGAGTAAAATTGTACAACCACTTTGGAAACTATTTGGAAATTTCCGATAAAGTGAATCATGTATTTACCCTATGACCTACCAAATCCAAAACTAGATATTAATCCAAGTGAAATGGAAACCATAAACCATTTCCATAAAACCAGTTGAACATGAATGCTTAAGATAGGTTTTATATATTAGTCAAACACTAGAAACAACCCAATTTTCTATGAATAGGAGAATGAAAAAAAAATTTTGTTACAACCATACCCTAAAATATTACTCAGCAATAAAAAGAATGAATTGCTAAAACATATAATAACATAAGTGAATGTAATAATCTTGTGTTTAGCAAGAAAAGACAGATATCAAAGAGTAGATACTGTATGATTCCATTTATATAAAGTTTAAGAACAGAAAAAATAATCCATGTGTCTATAAATCAGAATGGTGTTTGTCTTTGGAGAGAAGGTATTGGAAGGGGAAATCAGTGAACTTTCTGGAGAGATGGAAATATTCCATACCTTGATAAACTATTTTGTCAAAACTTATCTAATTGTACACTTAACTATGTATCTCACTATGTGTAAATTTTACCTCAATTTTAAAAAGAGGAGCTTTTTACATTAAAAAAAAATGAGTCATTTCCAAATGTATGCTGTAGATTTAAATGTGAAAGTTGAAATAATAAATCATCCAAAGAAAGATTATAAACCTTGACATAGCCAAGGTGTTATAATAAGGATATAAAAAGCACTAACTTTAAAAGGCAAAATATGATAAGTTAGATAACTGTAGCTTTAAGAGTGTCACTCCATTAAGGATACTATTAAGATATGAAAAATCAACTCGTAATAGGATACATAATTCATATGTCTGAGAAATGAGTTACATTTTGAATGTATAAAGATGTGTTAGATCAATTTTTAAAAACAGTAACCAATTAGGAGGAAAAACTTAAAAATAAGATATCCAGACTTCCAATAAACCATGAACATGTCCACACCATTAGTCATTAAGGAAAATACATGTCACATCCCTAGTGAAATACCATCACATAACCTCAAAAATAGCTAAAATTAAAAAGAGAAAATTGACAAGGTTACTGAATAATTATAACTATTGTTGGGAATATAAACTGACAGTATTAAGTAACATACATATATCTTATGATATAGCAAATCATATACATGTTGATATTTCAATAGGAAATACGTATTTAGATATGTTTATATATACAGAGAGAGAAACATTTAGCTACAGCTAGCTATTATGTCTTGGTGTTCTTAATTATTTAAATTATTTACCTTTCTATATGTTCTGATTCTGCTTCAACAAGATTTCTCATAATAGAGAGGAAACTACGATTTGGGAATTTGTTTTATTCATCTGTTGTTATTGAGATCTGCTGCCACCTGTCATTCATTCAACAAATTCTTCTTTATTTTTTCATTTTTAAAATTGAAATATGTTAAACATATAATATTGTGTAAATTTAAGGGAAATGGCATGTTAATTTGATACATTATATGTTGTAATGTGATTGCCATCGTAGTGATAATTAGCACCTCCATCATGTTACATAATGATCCTTTATTTTAATTGTCAGAATCATTGTTATAGTCTCTTAGTAACTTTGATAATTATACTACAACATTGTTGTCTATATTCACTATACCATGCATTATATCTCTAGGGCTATTTACTACACATTGCAAGTTTGTACCCTTAAACAACATCTGTCTTATCCCCCAACAACCCCATCCCTTGTCAATCATCATTTTACTTTCTGTTTTTATGAGTTTGATACTTTTAGATTCCACATGTAAGTGATACAATACAATACTTGTCTTTCTCTGCCTGACTCATCTCATTTAGCATGATAAGTTCAAGGTCCATCCATGTTGTCGCAAATGGTAGCATTATTCCCAGTAGCCAAGATATGGAAACAACCTAATTGCCCATCAGCAGATGAAAGGATAAAGTAGATGTGATATACGTATATATATACATATATATGTGTGTGTGTATATATATATATATATATATTCACACACAATGGAATACTATTCAGCCATGAGAAGGAACATGACCTGCCATTTGTGACAACATGTGTGGGCCTTGAACGTACGACACTGAGTTAAGTCAATAAATTTTAATGGACCACTGTTGTTGGGATAGACTCTGTTCTAACTCCTGATAAATATTCATCCCAAAGTGAAATCCATTCTGGAACATTCACAATATCCACTGACTGAATCTTCAGTAGAGAATAATATGTTGAAAAGGTAAAAATCACCCATGTAAGCAGAATTTATTTTAGCTTTCTTGGGAACAAAATGGGTCATTTGATACAGTGTACACTTGTCATATCTTTCCTTAAATTCACTGTTTACATTGATCAATATTAATGCTCTTACCATGATTAAAATAATGTAAAGTTACAGATCCATAATGCCTTAAAATTTGACACTCATATATCAAAGTTCTGCTTTGCATTATCAGTCCCGTATTAGAGATTAGTGAAGTGCCTTGTCTTAATTACTAAAGACATGGATCTTCAACTCACAGTGTTCTGATTCAAATCCCAATGAATACAAAGACGGTATCAGTAATAATAGGTAGATCACCAGTCTCTTCATTCTTTACTCCATTGTGAATCCTATTCAATGATACCCTTTTATTATACTCTCTTAAAAATTAAATTACTTATTTAATATAAGGTAAACAATGGAGGCCTAGTTGGAAAACAAAAACATTCTTTTTCTTTCACTGTAGTAAGAACACAAAGTGAGATCTACTCCCTTAGCGAATTTTTTAAGTGCACAATACAGTACAACAGATCTCTAGAACTTATTCATCTTGTATAACTGAAGAGGGGATTTGCTCTTTGAAACTATATTTTTAAGACCTTCATTAATTATAATATTTGAGTAACTAAATGCCTTTGACATCATCTTTGAATACACTGTCAACAACTGTGCCTGGTATTCTCACTATTACATCATCACTATCCCCTGGAACAGATGAATTTATCTTTCAATTCATTTTGTGAAAAAGGTGGGTAAATTGGTTCCACAATTCTCATATTTTATTCAACAATAAGTATTTGGTGAATACTACTATAATTTGGGCACCATGTACCTGCATGTGCTTTAGGATGAAAAATAAATTTAGCCTGCCCTCACAGAGTTTATATTCTCCCTGATTTCTTTCCCATAATCTCCCATTCTTTAAGTAAAGGGATGGCTGAGAAATTTACCAATGCAGTCAAACCATGATTTGTTAGCAGTTTTAAATGAGTGAGAGGAATCACATTTCCTTTAGGCTATGTGCAGTACTCAGTCATTTTCATGGTAATTGCCTGGAGACAAATTTGTTATGATCATTTCAACAATTCTCAGCATAAAATATGAGGGTAGGAATGAGAGATATGAGAATATCTTTCTTGTATTCATTTACTAGGAATGAGAAAAGAGTATGAGAAAGTGGCATTGATATTTCTTCCCTGAAATTTACCATTTTCATACAGAAACTTTGACAGGTATGTGTCTGATTATCTATTTTATTGCACTTTTGATTTTAATTTCAGGTGCTGTGTTACTCAAATTCTTCCTTTGCTGACATCTCCATGTCCCCTTTTAGAACACTTTTTTCTTTAATATTTTGGTAGGGATTCTTTTACATGTAGCTGCATCTATTGAGCTACATGTAATAGAATGAAATTAGGACACTCCCTAACACCATACACAAAAATAAACTCAAAATGGATTAAGGATCTAAATGTAAGGCCAGATTCTATAAAACTCTTTGTAAGGCCAGACTCTATAAAACTCTTAGAGGAAAACATAGGCAGAACACTCTGACATAAATTGCAGCAAGATTATTTTGACCCACCTCCTAGACTAATTAAAATAAAAACAAAAAACCAACAAATGGGACCTAATTAAATTTAAAGGCTTTTGCACAGCAAAGGAAACCATAAGCAATAAAAAAGACAACTCTCAGAATGGGAGAAATATTTGTAAATGAAGCAACTGACAAAGGATTAATGTCCAAAATATACAAACAGCTCATGCAGCTCAATATCAAGAAAACAAACAACCCAATCAAAAAATGGGTGAAAGACTTAAATAGACATTACTCCAAAGAAGACATACACATGGCCAAGAGGCACATGAAAAGATGCTCAGCATCACTAATCATTAGAGAAATGCAAATCAAAACCACAATGAAGTATCACCTCACATCAGTCAGAATGGCCATCATCAAAAAATCTACAAACAATAAATGCTAGAGAGTGTGGAGCAAAGAAAGGTAACCTCTTGCACAGTTTGTGGGAATGTAAACTGATACAGTCACTATGGAAAACAGTATGGAGGTTCCTTAAAAAATTAAAAATAGAACTACCATATGACCCAGCAATCCCACTTTTGGGTGTATACCCAGAGAAAACCATAATTCAAAAAGACACATACACCCCAATGTTCATTGCAGCACTATTTACAATAGCCAGGACATGGAAGCAACTTAAATGTCCACCAACAGAGAAATGGATAAAGAAGATGTGATACACATATACAATGGAATATTACTCAGCCATAAAAAGGAATGAAGTTGGGTCATTTGTAGAGACGTGGATGGACCCAGAGTCTGTCATACAGAGTGAAGTCAGAAAAACAAATATCATATATTAATGCATACTTATGGAATCTAAAAAAATGGTATAGATGGTTTCATTTGCAAAGCAGAAATAGAGACACAGACATAGAAAAAAACGTATGGATACCAAGGGGGAAACAGGGGTGGGATGAATTGGGAGACTGGAATTGACATATATACACTGTTGATACTATGCATAAAATAAATAACGAATGAGAACTTACTCTTTAGCACAGGGAATTCTACTCAGTGCTCTGTGGTGATCTAAATGAGAAGGAAATTGAAAAAAAAAGGGGATATATGTATATGTATAGCTGATTCACTTTGCTGTACAGTAGAAATTAACAACATTGTAAAGCAACTATACTCCAATAAAAATTAAAAAGAAAAAAAAAATAATTTTGGTGAGGATTCATCTGGTTTGGCAAATAAGCATGACCTCTAATGTTGATCGAACACTGACAACATTTGAAACAGACAAAATAGATGAAATGTTAGCCTAAAAATCAGATTTGTATTTACCTTACAAAAAAGACGATGATGGGCATTCTTTATAATTCAGTTTTTATTCATTTGTGCTAAATATTAAAAAGAAATATATTCTTTCATGTGCATCACATTTCAGTGATACTGTCACAGATTTCTCTATCACAGTAAGACAACATTTGTAATAACACAAATCTGATAAAGAATACCATAAAATTTCCATTTACCAAGAATTGACATGTATAAACTGAAGATATCAAGAATAGATTCAATCAGTGTATAGTTACTGTTTCTGATTCTGTTACCTAAGGCTTAGTAATGCTGGTTCTCCTTTGCAGCACTCTTCAGAGGCTAAATCTTTGTATTTTTTCTGTTAAAGTAAAAATGCAATACGAAATCCAGTTCTAGAACTTAAATAACATAACCAGAGCTCTTACAACGTTACTTTCCAAAGTTCAAGCTTAAGCAAAATTTGAAAGTTGTTTTATTTGTAACCTTAGTTTGGGAAATGTGATGTACACTTACAAATCTTCTTTTTCTAAGTGCCTAAGTAAACCATAAATACATTGCCATGGCTAAAATTTTAAAAATAAAGAACTATAGAGAATGAAATATATATGTCATCTTTTACTTCCTCTTTGAATATCTCTACACTTTGCCGTTGTCTAGTGTGTTTTTCTCTAGTTCTTTTTCTACACATATTTAAATGCACGTGTATGTTCCTATGCATAATATTTATTCCCTTTGTTAAAGAAAACATCATTTTTTATATATGTTGTTTTCTTTGCTACCAAAAACCTGTGAAATATTCTAAAACTTTGCCTCATTCCTATTTATGCACAATTATTATAAGTAGTATATTAATGTATTAGTATATTTATATGTATAGACTGGTGCCTCTATTAACACTTAGGTGGATTGTTTAACTTTTTAAGTAATTTATATAGTGTCTCAATCAATATCCTTGTGTATACATATGTGTACACTCAATTACAATTATTGATGGCAAATGAATGTGGGATAAGTGGGTAATATGCAGCTTAAACGTAACATTACTTAAGGAGAAAAGTACTACACAAAGCTAATTGTTGATTTAATTTTCTGTTTTGTGTTTGACTGTGTTTTGTCTTGCTTTGATGTTAATATTGGTCTAGTTAGTGCTTTCTAAAATTTGATTATCTAAAAAATACTTTATTGTTCTGCAGTAAAATGATAGGGGAAATTAAATTTTTCAAATGACCTAAGAAATAGGAAAAAAAAATTGTAAGTATGTGTGTATGGGTGTGTAAGTCAATGAGTAACAGACTGAGAGTCTGTGTAAGCATATGCTCTACTTCCAAGAATTCCCTTGACTTTTAAGCTCTAAATGAACAGAGGATAGAGGAGACATTAAAAACAATCTTGTATTATTGGTAATCTTGTCAAGAATGGCCATTTATTATAGAAAACTCTCTTCCTTTGGTTATTACCTGTACTACTTGGAGTCGAGGCTTCTGTCTAAAGGACTCCAGCTTTACATGTGATCATCTAACTCAAGCTCCATTACAAGGGTCAATTCTAAGATGACTTGTAATCTTCCATATGGCTTCTGTGAGAATAGTATTTCTCTAAATCTGGGAGTAAAACCACTTATGTCATATGCCTCCTGGGTTGCTGACCTGCTAATTCCCTTGCACTACACCACCAGGACTTCAGGGTTACACAATAAAACTGGAATACTACTGGCAGCAGATTAAATCAATTAGACATTCATAATTCACTCATAGAATAAGTGAATTTTTACCTCAACACAGAATATTTTAGTCTTAGGCTAAATTTAGCAGACAACTTTAGATAATTAAAAGTTTGCTAACTATTTTAATCCCTTAATTTTGCATTGAGGTTTTCACTTTTGAATTTAAACATACAGGGAGAAAAATATGGTATATCAAGGCCTAGCCAAACATAATATGGATGCAAATTTACAGATGTTTCCTCCTTTTAAGTCAAGATTACAAATGAAGAAAGTCATTCTTTCATTTATATACCAGACAATCTTATAATGCCCAATCCTTGTGAGTTAGTCCAGTAAGAACTGTAATGTACCCAAGGCAAAGGGAACAACAAATGCAAAGCCCAAGAATTTTAAGAGAGTACAGTGCATTACAGATATTAAAATTATTTTGGTATTGCTGGAATGAAGTGTGGGAGATGAGATTGAAGGTGTAGTCAGGGCCAATCTGGTGACATGTTAAAGAGTTTGGACTCCATTCTGAGCAATGAAACTATTGAAGTTTTATGCTCAGATCCATGCTTTAAAAGACATAGACATAGAGAACGGACATGTGGACACAGAGGGAGACAGGGAGGGTGGGATGAATTGGGAGATTAGGTTTGACAGAAATACACTACCATGTGTAAAATAGATAGCTAGTGGGGACCTGCTGTATAACACAAGGAGCTCAGCTCGGTGCTCTGTGATGACCTAGGTGGTTGGGACCGGGGGGTGGGAGGGAGGTCCAAGAGGGAGGGGATATAGGTATACATATAGCTGATTCATTCCATTGTACAACAGAAACTAACACAACATTGTAAAGCAATTATACTCCAATAAAAAAAAAAAAATGTTCATTCTGGTTACAGAGAGAGAATAGATTTTAAGCAGGAAGTGAATTGCAAGTAAGTCAAGTTCAGGGATTACTACAGAAATCCAGCAAAAATTGACAGTGACATTAACTAATTTTTTTTCCAGGAAGATGCAAAGAAAGTTCAATTTGGGAGACCTTAACAAGGACAGATGAATTTATTTTCAATAGCTAGACAAGTACTAAATTGGTAAGTGGTTTCCTTTACAGCGTATGTTGTCTTTTCTTACCCTGAAAGTGTTTTTCTAATTATCAGGCTTACTATGGGTCCTGGGAGGTGAGACTGAATATTTATTGTTCTTGACCTATCCAGAAAATACATTAAAAATAATTTTCTGATCTAGGAAAAGCCTTAAGTTCCTTAACTATATATTACTGCATCTATACTACTTAAAAATTCCAAATGCTGTACTATTGCAACTGTTTCAAGAGAAATGTGACTGGTATCTTGATTATTAGATTCCAGTTGCATCTGGGAACTCAAATTGCAGCAGAATATAATGAGCTGAATCAATTGAGGGCAGCATTCAGAGTTCACAACCTTCATCTCTAACATGGGGAAGAGAATACTCACTTCCAGGATCTTTGCCATGTAGTCAGGATTAATAAAACACTTGTTGAAAGATGCTGGTAAAACAAAAAATGTTTTCTTATGAGTAATAACAATTATAGTGGTCAAGACTGCTACCTTTCCTTTCCTAGAAGAAACATTTTTTTTTTTTTATGATTGTGGAATTATCAGTTTACTTAATACCATTTAAATTCTAGCTAATCAAATAGCAACCTGAATTTTTGTAGCTGCGTGAAATAAATTTCTTTAGAAAATCCAGTGGCAGTAAAAAACATAGAAATACAGTACTTTTCATTCTTGAAATATGTAAATCAATGCAATGTAAACAAATGTTATAGTTGTAACATCATTAGGATTTATTGTCAATACCATTCCTGGGGCCAGCTATTAATAAAATCATATTATCAGGGCTAACATCTCATGAAAAGGTTGATAATGTTTAGAGATTAAATTAGGGAGATTATAACTCAGATTACATTAAATTTTTTCTAGATCCCAACTTTCTTTTAAATTTAAAAAAATTCTTTCTGTTAAAAATAATTTAAAGCATTACAACTTCATGGTCTGTAACACTGGCTGCTTTTCTACAGTTGTGCTGTTTTATGGCCTTGTGATGTGGTCTTATTACAAAGGGTTTCCTACCACCTAAAAAAACACATCTTTTTCCCCTGTTAATACCATTACTCTTTAGCTTAATCAACATTAATTAAAACATTTGTCTATTTTTTAACAGTATTGATACAGTGGTATATTTAAATAGGTCTATTGTATGGATTAATGACACTGTTGCTTTCAGATGCTTAAGGAGTTGAACATTTATTCAAAAGTATTCACAAATGAATTTGTCTGCATTATCAGTAGTTATTTATGTCATGTTGAGGGTTATTTAACTATTTGCTATTAAAAAGTGTTTCTGGCCATCAAAAACAAAATGTTAGAAACCATTGTCTTAAAATTTAATTATATTTGTCTCCATGCAGAGTGGTTAATTGTTTCCCAATACTCATTTTCCTTTTCTTCTTTAGTGAAAGAACTACATTATTTAGTTAAGAACAATAATATTCAGAATAAAGACCATATTTCCTATCCTCCTTTACTGCTAGTTAGAAGAAGGTTATCAATTACTGGCCAATGAAGTACATACTTTAGTAGATCTCAGGAAGATCTGTCTAGAGAGCTAATTCAACTATGAGTGTTGCTTATGTTTCCTAACTTGTTTCCCCTATACTGTGGATATATATGTGGAATATATATTCCCCTATACATGGAACGTATATATGATTGCTAGAGCTCCTGTAGCTAGCTCAGATCACTACATAATCTTGAAAACAGAAATCACACAAGGAAGATGGAGCATCCAACAGACAGAAGTGGATCACTAATTATACCATAGAGCTGCCCTAAACTGCCTAACCACAGATTTCTTTAATGAAGAAAAGAAATACAGTTCTACTTTAATTAATAACAGAAAGATTTTATTCTCCTCTGACAAATGATAGTATTAATTGTGGCCTGTCTCTGGAACAATACTTTTGGCTGAAATAAATTAAATCATGACACAAACTTTCTTACACAAGAAAATTTATTTAAAAAAATTACCAAATTGGAAGTCCAAAGCTAAAATTGGACCTTGGAATTGTGTGACCAATGGATGTAATTAGGAGCCAGATTTACTCAGTCTCTCAGCTCTGCTGCACCAGTGTCAGAGTCAGTGGTTCTAATGGTGCCCTCTTCATTATCATAAGGTTGCTACCAGTGGCCATTGGCGTTGAAGTCATCTTTTTTCTTGTCAAATAAGGGGAGACAAGAAAGAAAGTAATTTTTCCCAAGCTTGTAATATAAATCTTCCCTTTAATCTGGATGTATTTATATCACATTTCCACATTTTGTTCCATAATAGTCGACTGAGGAAGGCTGTAGACTAATTAGCTAAAACTAATCAGCATCTATTCTTGGAGCTGCAGATGAGATCTCTTTTCTTTCAGTTACAAAGGGTTACATATAGCTACTATAGACTACTGAACAAAATTAGGTTTACTGGGAAAGAAGAGTTATGTCCTTATTTCATGTCAGTGACAGTATATTGAAGATTGGTTGCCATCATCTTGAGGGTTCAAACTAAGCTAGATATTTTTGAGAAAATTTGAATTATTGGAATTGCAAGAAAAATAAGGCAAACAGGCTTTATTATAGTTTGACTGATTGGCTTTTGAAAACATCTTTTCAATATGAATTATTGACCCCTTGAATAAGCAGACTATCTAGACGTTTAGAAATTTCACTTATATTCTTAATAGTTTATGTTGTATAATGTCAATATTACAAAATTGCAATGGCTTATGTTTGGGCTCAATATTAATTTGCAGTGGCAGTATTTATTATCTTACCAGTGAGGCAGGCATGTATGCAAGTAGCTATAAACAATATGGAGTGGAAATTTAGGATATAGAAATGTTTATTGTGAAGGTTAAGATTTGTGTTGAAGAGCAGTTACATTTTATGACTTACAGAAATATTGGAGGGATTTGAGAAGGGCTTTTGAGAATAAAAATCCAGCATAAACAGTAACACAAACATTTGAGTATGACTGAAAGTTTTCTTACTTTCTATAGTTTCGTGTTTATAAATTTAGGCAAAGCATTACAGTGTTTTTCAATAAATATTATTGTGAATCTAATATTACAACTGTACTACTTCTCATGTTTACCAGTTAGCCAGTTTCTGTGCCATGTCAGAAATTGTGCCAGGTACTTCACATTTATTTTCTCTAAAGTATAGTTGAAGACAACCTTAAAGAATGACGCTGTATTCTCCTTTTAGGAGTACCCTAAGACTTAATAAAATAGCATTTTCAAGTATTCAAATGAAAAAGCTAGGATTTCTATCCAGACTCAACTGTAAACAAGAGCTCTGTTGTTTCCTAGAAAAATTATTCACACTAATTCTTCAAATGTATTTAATTTCAATAACCTTGCTGATTTCATAATAAACATTTTGTTTTCTTTGCAGAATCAGGAAACACATTTTTAATGTTTGATAAGCAAAATATGTAAAATGAAGCATAGTTTAGACCATCTGCTATATGATAAGTCATTTAAGAATGTTATCTCATTTAATTGAATAAAATTTATAAACTTTTAAACATTTATTTTTATTTTACCTTCAACGTAATTTTTACACCGGAACCTAAATTGTCTCCTGAAACTCTGAAGCACCAATTTTTGCCACCTAAAGAGTTAATTTAAAATTCCTTTATTAACAGTTTGGAATATGATTTTTTTTTTCTATTTGAGATGTAAAAATTTGACTGCTGAAAGTAATAGTAAAGGACACAAGTGACGGCAGAATAAATACATGGAAATTAATATTGAATCCAAACATAGGCCATTGAACCCAAACATAGGATATTTATAATATTGACATAACAGAACATAAACTGTAATATAATTGGAATTTCTAAACGTCTAGATTTGTGTAGGATATTTATAATATTGACATAACAGAACATAAACTGGAATATAATTGGAATTTCTAAACGTCTAGATTTGTTTGATAGAATCTGCTTACTCAAGGGGTCAACAATTTATACTGAAAAAAGTTTTTCAAAAGCCAATCACTCAAAACTGTAATTAGGTCCATTTGCCTTCGTTTACTTGCAATTCCAATGGCCCAACATTCTCAAAATTATCTGGCTTGGTTTGAAACTTCAAGATAATGGCAACTGATCCTTAACTTACTGTCACTGGCATATGAGATAAGCACATTGCTTTGCTAATTTAAAAACCAAATGCAGAGCTCAATTGCCCAAAATTTGATCCTAAATAACTTCTCCCCTTTTAGGCATAAAGGCAATATTCCTTTCAGGTCAGATTTTCTAGGCTAAACATACATAAAACGGAGATGATGTGCAGTAAATGTTCTCTAGTGAATCAAAGTAACAGAATCAAACCTGAGAGAGAAGGAGAGAAGGAAAGGGAGAGTAGATATCAGATTAACTTTACAAGAAACTACCAATCTTTTCCAAACATGTGTACCTTCAATATAAAAAAGTATATAGTTGCTTTAAATTCTCAACGATGTTTTTGCTATCAGTCTTTTTACTTTTAGCCATCCAGATCTATGTAAAGGGGTAACTCATTTTGGTTTTAACTTTAATTGTCATTATATTAGAGATTTGGAAAATCTTTTATTGTGCTCACTTGCCATGTTCATATTTCTTTTTGGGAAGTGCCATTTCTTTCTTCAGTAGATGTTCTTGTATACTTTGGTTAGAAGTTGGCTGTCAGATACATGCATTGGAAATATTTTTCTCCCAGTTTTTGACTTGTCTCTGTATTCCATTAATAGTTCTTTAGATTTACTGTATTTTCTTCTTTTTAAAAAAGTTTGAGGAAGAAAATTTAATCTTTTTTTATGTTTTCTGTTTTATATGTCATCTCAAAGACATTTTTGCCTATTCCAAGTTGCTGAAGATATTTTCATAATCTACATTTACTTTTAGAAGCTTCCTATGTTTAGCATTTAATTTAAAATAATATCTGCATATGTTATGAAGAATAAAGTTTCAATTTTATCCGTAGGATTTTTCAGTTGTTGTAGCACATTTTTTTTCTTTATTTTCTCATTGAACTTCTCTGACAACTTTGCCAAAAATCAGTTGAAAAAAAAATATGTATACACAAAATATATATCATGTGTCACATATATCATATACCATTTATATCATACATACATTTATATCAGTTGAATATATATATATGCATATAGCTGTATATATGATATATATATGATGTATATAAGGGTATGTTTGTGTGTGTGTGCCTATATGTCCATGTATATACATATATATACACACATATACCCTTGAACAACACAGGTTTGAACTACATGGATCCATAATTTTTTTCAATAAATTTGGTACCTGTATTTTTATTTTACAGATCTTTAAATTAACTCAGAATGGGAAAAGTTTGTGTTTCATTAGAGATCACAATAGGTGGACTCATAAGAACTAGGGTTTGAGTCCTGATTCTATCCAGACTCTTTCAGCCCTTGGGTCAGTCATTTTCAATTCCTTTGTTTTTGCAGCAGAGATAGCAGTACTTGGATTTTCCACTGCACTGGGTTCGGTGCCCCTAACCACTGAGTTGTTCAAGAGTCAACTATATATCTGTCTATCTATGTATCTATATATTTATCTATATCTATATCTATCAAACTTTTTTTTCTAGACTCTGCATTTCTTTCAATTGATTTCCATTGATCTTCATAAGATGTTTTCCTTGATTTCTGTAGCTTTGCAGTAATTCTTGAAATCAGGTATTATATGTTCTCCATATGTCTTCTTGTTTTCAAATTGGTTTTGACTTTTTTTTGCATGTCCATGTTCAATTTATAACATATTTTTTCAACTTCTACAAAAAAATGAAAAAAAAATTATATTGTGTTTTGTTATGAACCTGTATTTTAATTTCTGGAGGGGTTTCTTTTAACAATATTGTCTTCCAATGCAAACCATGTTATTTTTCTCTTTTACTGAGATTCTCAGTTTCTCTCTGCATCATTTCTGTTAAATTTATTATGTGTTGCACATTTTCAGAAACCTTTTTAAAGGATATTTAAATTGTTTTGTTTGTTTTCTAAATTTTTGCTGCTAGTATATACAAGTGCCTTTTGTTTGTTGACCTTTTATTCTGGGACCTAGTTATACTGATTTACTGAAGTTAAAATAAATATAAACTTTATATTGAAGTTAAAAGTGATTTACCCACCATCATTACAATACTAGAGTATTCTGAATTTCACTACATACTTACAGTGAGCTTTATACTTTCAATGTTTTCATGATGCCAATTAGAATCCTTTTGTTTCAAATTGAAAGTTTCCTTTACTATTCTTATAAGGCACTCTAGTGGTGCTGTACTCCCTCAGTTTTCATTTGTCTGGAAAAGCTTATCTTTCCTTCATTTTTAATTATTACTATTTTTTTTTTTTTTTTTTTGGTTGTGCTGAGTCTTAGTTGCAACAGGCGGACTCCTTCGTTGCGGCTCGAGGGCTCCTTAGCTGTGGCATGAGAACCCTTAGTTGCGGCATGCACGTGGGATCTAGTTCTCTGACCAGGGATCGAACCCGCAAACCCTTCATTGAAAGGCAGATTCTTAACCACTGATCCACCAGGGAAGTCCCTCTTTCCTTCATTTTTGAAGGACAGCTTTGTTGGAAGTTTTATCCTTTCAGCACAGAGGAGAAATTATAGATTTATCAATAAATGATGCTAAGACACTTATATGGAATAAAATGGAATTTGATATTTATCTTACATCAGACACAAAAAATCAATCCCAAGTGTATAAATTTTAATTTAAAGATAATTCCATAATCGCTTGAAAAATATATAAGAACATATTTATAAACTAAAGTTAGGAAGTGGAGAATTAAACAATATGTAACATGTGTAAATGGTAAAATAAATTATTATGAAATATTGTTGTCTCATGTTAAAGATTTTTATCCATCAAAATAAATTGACAGTAATGTGAAAAGACATATAAATACAAAAACAACAAAAGATTAGTATCTAGAATGTGTGAAAACAAGAAAAGGTGAGAAGGCTAATGGGATATAAGCAAAAGTTAGGAAAAGTCATTTCTCAAAAAAGAGAATATATGTGGCCTCTCATTGATTATATTGTTGCTTTCAGTATCTGTACTTTTCCCTTCTTTGAAATTGTATTGTGCATTCATGTTCACGGTCAAGTGAATTTGTAGGTATACATTCCCATGCCAATCATTTTGGGTTTGGCCATTTAACTTGCATTGGCCATCTATATGTGATTGGACATGACCTATGCCACGTATGAGCAGATGGTCGAAAAGCTGAGTGTTTATTCTAGTTCTCTCACATTCTTCCTGTTCCATAAGAAGAGTGTGTTCCAAATATGAACTGCTCCCTCTTTATAGATCCTGGAATGAAGAAGATATTTAGAGTAGATTCCTGGCACCTAACAACATAGAACAGAGCCACATCCTGGGACAGAGTCACAGAGTCACAGCCTGGAACATTGCCAAGGCTAAATAAAAGCTGACATTTTAAAGACATAATCTTTGTCACTGTAAGTTGCTGAGAATTTGGTGGTGGTTTGTTATCATGGCCTATCACAGAAAAGATTATTAACACGTGACCCATAAACATGAAAGGGTTTTCCAAACTTTTGGTAACAAGTAATGCATAAAAGATGAAAAAGGTGAGCATCCGTTTCACACTGCCACATTTCAAATGATATAAAATGTTAATGCAAATTTTTGAAAACCTGTAAAGCATAGAATACTGAATTGTCTTGAACATATTAATAAACAAAATATTAGCAATCTGTTTCTAGGTGTTTACTTTAAAAAAATATTTTACATGGACATCACAGAGAAAAAATAGTCCACTAAGCTATTCTGTATTTAAAAAACAGCTATTTCCCTAACCAAAAAATGTTAATTTAATTACAGGAGTGGAAATTAAGAAATAAAATATTGAACAGTCATTCTTATAAAATTGATTTTTTCATCTCATTTTACGTTCCTTTCATCCTATCCCTTTGTCCCTTTTCAAATTTTCTAAACACTGAGAGCTGACATGGAGAGAAATGAGCTCCTTGTCATCTTTTCATCATCAACAACACTAGGTAGTATTGTCTGTGTTTATTATACATGTTCTGTTAGTCAGTCAAAAGAGGAAATGACAATTTTATTTCAGATTGCGATTTGCCCTTTGTAAGGTAAGGTATGGATTGTCATGATCTCCCAGCCAGGTGCAAGTTCCATTTGCCCATGAAGGGTAACTATCTGTACGAAAAACATAAGTCTATTTTGGAGACAAATGTAGACATAGTAACCTCACAATAATGTATTCCACATCAAGCTGGATAACTGATAAAATGTGTGAAAAAATCACTTTTAAAATTATGCTGGTGAAACGTTTTCCGTAAAAATCAGAAAATTATGCAAAATTAATTTCTCTCAATAAAATCCACCTGGTTTATAATCGATGGTGGGCTCTGGAAAACATTTTTGCTTTTTACAAATGTTTCCAATTTGTTAATGTGAATTATTAGAAATTCAACAGTTGCTGTTGGTTAATACTTAAGTGAGGAAACTTTTTAATTTTTGTTAACAAAAGTAGTTTATAAACATCTTGTCACAGATAGAGGAGTGGAGGTGCTCTTTCAAAAAAATTCACAAAGAGTAATTAAAAGATAAAAGGAAAGATCACCTTTTTTAATAAAATGAATGCACAGCTTTAATCCCAACTACACACTCTGACCACACATAGTCTGAGTGTATGGGTCAACTTTTGTTTTTCTCCTTTGTTTATTAAGTTGTTAAACCCCACCATAACTGAATCCTTTATTCACTGATGTGTCCCAAGTACATAGAACAGTGCCTTGTACATAGTAGACTTTCAATAAACGTTAACTCATTGATTGAATAAACAGGAGATATTTCATACAGTATTTTTAAGAGAAAGCACCCAAAAAAGTAACTATTACAATTAATTATATTATTAGCATATTTGCATAATTATTAAAATTGCATCATTTTAATTCATATTCTAGAAATAAAATGTAGCAGATACTCTTGAAATTAAAAAAAATGCTTTTCCATGTTGTAATATTTCTTCATAAAGTGAAGCAAAACATTCTAGAAATATTTTCTTCTTGGAATTGCTTTCTACTAATTTTATGCATAATTATTGTTTTTTTTATTTGAAGTTTGATATATGATTATAAAAATGTAATTAATTGTTTGCATTTAACAATTTTTTTTTTGAATTTTTGAATTTTATTTTATTTATTTTTTTATACAGCAGGTTCTTATTAGTCATCAATTTTATACACATCAGTGTATACATGTCAATCCCAATCACCCAATTCAGCACACACAAATATTATATATGTATTGTACATGCACAAACTTATAAATGTGGGTTGAATATTCACTAGTTAATTTTTTTTACATAAGTAATATTTAAATGAAGTAAAACAAAACTTTTATTTGTAATACATTTTATGTGTGATCATATTAACATAACATCCTTGTGTGTGCTTCTATCTTTAGAAAATACCATAGCATAAGGGTGGTAGAAGCTTTAGAATACTGCAAATGAACCATCATTAGCCTGTTAACTTCAGTGTCTCTCTCTAACTCTGGAATTGAAAGGAATAATAACATAGAATTATTGTTTAGGTACATACTATTACAACAACCAGTGAATATAAACCAATGGTTCTATCATTTCCTTCCATTCCTTTCATCATTTCCCTGGTTACCTTGAGCATGAAAACTCCTGGCTGCATAGTGTTTCACAGGCAGAAAGGTGAATAAAGATTTAAGAAAAATATTAAAGAAAAATATGATTCTTTTCATTATTACAAAAAGGGAATTAAAATGCTTACAAGTAAACATGCATTATCTTTTTATTTTTTACCTTAATATACAAGGATGCAGTAAATGTTATCTTATATAGATGACCAAGATTGCCTGCCCCAGTACAGGCAATCTGTTACGGCCTCTGTTCTGAATTGTTGAAATCAATTCCATACTGGTTGTTAAATATTTTTAATGTTATTTCTTCAGTTAACTAAAATCTTAAAATGTTTTTGAGATAGTTAACTGAGTCTTTATTATACAACTGGTTCTATCATGTATATCATGTGTATATGAATATGATGTGTATATGAATATATTATTTGGAGGAATGCTCTGGATTTTATAGAAAAAAGGATTAAGGAAGGTCATTCTCAAAGCAGGGTGCTATAATTTCAGTGCAATAACTGCTTGAAGAATAAATATATATAGTTGTTTTTAATTCCTGCCTATTGTCATTATTTAACTTTTTTTATCTGAAATATATATCGTGGTCATCAAAAGGCAATAGCTTTTAATACATACTTGTTTCTTTATTGGCCAGATATCCTTAAACACAGGCAACGTTAAAATAAATAATTGCAAAAGTAAAATAAAAGTGGTATTATTCTACCACTGGTAGAATAATAAAAAGAATAAGAAGAGTCATTATGAAATGTTAAGGCAGGAAGAAGTAAGAATTTGAAATGCAACTGTGTATTGTATATTCTTCAGAGCAAATTTTACCTCTTCCTGAGGATGACTTGTTTTGTAATAGAGTGATTATTCGTTTTAATAAAATATGGCATACAAGTAGGTCATGAACCTTAACGTACACATGTCAAGTTTTTTGAAATTTAAAATAATTTCCAACAAAGTAAGTTAGAGAAAACCTTAGTGAAAACAAAGGTAAGATCTAATTTAGTTTGTATGTTCATAGATGTTAAAGTATATTAAGTAAAATTGTGTGCTAACTCAATATGCACATGTTTTTCAGAATCCAGTGGAACTTGGGAAGTGTATAATTCCAAGCAAGTAATAAAATAAACACAGATTCTGAACACACATGTATGGTGTTTCTGGAGAGATGATATAACTAAAGCTTCACAGACCCTAAAGGAATTAGAGAGGAGGGTGAAACAAGAAGGTGGAGCATGAGGGTGGAACTACGGTAATTTCAAAACCCCCAAAACAAGCATAATCCAGACCAAAAGCCACATTCTGACCCCAGGAAAATCTGCAATGCCAAGTGCAGCTCTGAGCACAGAGGATGTGTTTTATAAACACTTGTTGGATGAACGATTTGTTCATTATAGGTTTTGCTATATGTATATTGAAATGCAATATTATAAGTACACTTGTTTACACAAATAAATATTAAAAAGCATATATATAATATACATATTATTCAAGATTATTCACAATTGTAATTACATAATAATGTAGCTAAAATCACTTCTACAAAAAGGTGCTATATATAACGCAGCCAAGAATAATAAAATAACCTGTTTTTGTTAGAGCCATAATACTGACTACCTACTATGAGAATATCTTCAAGGTTTAAATGAAGGTTCTCAAACATTTTTAAACCAAATGATATTTTCCAGTTTAAAGAAAGTTAAATATAATTTAGAGCATTTTTATCATTTGACTCTATTTCCACTGATCGTATTTACAAGAGATTAACAGGCTATCATGAGACATAAATAAATAATTCTAACCAGAATAGGGAACTCTGAGGAAAAACGTAAAGCAATTTTGAGACTCCAATAATACTAAGCATTTTTATTTTTTTGGAAATGAAAAAAGTACTTTCTTTTTGATGTCTTTCCGATTCATGAAGTAAGATGCATTTCAAAATCCCTGATTTTCATTTGTGGAATGCATTCTGATGGGGCAAATTGCATATTTTTAATACAAATATTTATAATGTAAAAATTTGAAAAACAGCAAAGGGCTTGAGCAAAAACCAAGTGAAGCAAGTAAATGTCTTATCTAAGGTGTCTGTACTGCTCTCATTTGTTATTTAAATTTTCAAGAAATCCTTCTATATTTTAAGCAGCATTCTAGATTTTATTTCATTAAACCAAAAGAAGGATAGCCCTGGTACATTTAGCTTTGTTTTAAAAAATATGGGGGGGGCAGTTTAGTTGCATGCAGGGACAAATTCTGAATTATATATACCTTTACCAGATTGAATATATATATATATATATATATATATATATATATATATATATATCCTTTCACTTAGTCAAAACATCATATCAGATGTTAGGTATTACATGTCTGTATTAAAACTCAGGAAATCACCTTTGTAATCATGGTAAAACCAGAGAAATGTCAAAAGATTTACTTAAAATATTTTATCTATAGGTTGTATGTATTAGAATTTCCCAGTTTCACGGTGACTTATTTGGACCAAAGTTTTGTCTGAATAACTCTACCTGTAATCTTGCAAGAATATCACCTGTAAAGGATGGATGTTAAGTTTTCAGAAAACAGCATCTTATTATTTAATATTAATAAGACATTTAGCATCAGGTCCCATGGGAATGATCTTGATTACTTTTGATTGGGTGTAGGCCTATGTAAACGATTTAGTGTTTCCTCTGGATGCTGAGGTACTTTTATTTTACTGTCCCCTGCTCTTGCCACGTTACAACCAAACATGTCAGTCTTTGAGGAATGCCATGAAAATTAATTAGGTTTAAGTTGTTAAGGACATTAAAATTAAAAAAAAAAATAAAGATTGACAAAAAGTTTTACTTATCTCAATTCATTTGAATTTGCAGTAAATAGGAAGGGTTTTCTGTTATTTATCCATTAGAAAGGACTCATTCTTACTAGTACAAATCAGGGTTTTTTTTGTTTTTTTTTAATCTAACATCATTATTGGAGTATAATTGTTTTACAATGGTGTGTTAGTTTCTGCTTTATAACAAAGTGACTCAGCTATACATATACATATATCCCCATATCTCCTCCCTCATGTGTCTCCCTACCACGCTCCCTACCCTACCCCTCTAGGTGGTCACAAAGCACGGAGCTGATCTCCCTGTGCTATGTGGCTGCTTCCCACTAGCTATCTATTTTACAATTGGTAATGGATATATGTCCATGCCACTCTCTCACTTCGTCCCAGCTTACCCTTCTCCCTCCATATGTCTTCTAGTCCATTTTCTACGTCTGTATCTTTATTCCTGTCTGGCCCCTATGTTCTTCATAACAATTTTTTTTTTTTTTTTTTTTTTTAGATTCCGTATATATGTTTTAGCATTACGGTATTTATTTTTCTCTTTCTGACTTACTTCACTCTGTATGACAGACTCTAGGTCCATCCGAATCACTACAAATAACTCAATTACAATTCTTTTTAGGGCTGACACTCGGCTGGAGCACCAAGAACCTGTCAGCCACACAGGTCAGAAGAAAAGGGAAAGATAAAGAAAGAAAGAGAGAAAATAATAAAATAAAATAAGGTTATTGAAATAAATAATAAAAATAATTATTAAAAATAAAAAAATTAAAAAGTTTTAATTTTAAAAATTAATATTAAAAAATTTCCCTTTGTCCTTTTTGTTCGCACAGCTCCTGGTGTTCAGCTTTGGATTTGGCCCCGTCTCTTCATGTAGGTCACCTGAGGGCGTCTGTTTCTGCCCAGACAGGACAGGGTTAAAGTATCAGGTGGTTCAGGGGTTCTGGCTCACTCAGCTCGGGGGGAGGGAGGGGTATGGAATGCGGGGGCCAACCTGCAGTGGCAGAGGCCATCGTGATGTTGCAACAGCCTGAGGTGTGCCGTGTTTTCTCCCAGGGAAGTTGTCCGTGGATCACGGGACCCTGGCAGTGGCGGGCTGCACTGGCTCCCTGAAGGGGAGGTGTCAGTAGTGACCTCTGCTTGCACACAGGCTTATTGGTGGCTGCAGTAGCAGCCTTAGCGTTTCATGCCCGTCTCTAGTGTCTGTGCTGATAGCTGCAGCTCACGCCTGTCTCTGGAGCTCATTTAGGCGGTGCTCTGAATCCCCTCTCCTCACACACCCCATAACAATGGTCTCTTGCCTCTTAGGCTGTCCCAGAGTTTTTCCCAGACTCCCTCCCAGTCGACTGTGGTGGACTAGCCCCCTTCAGGCTGTGTTCATGCAGCCAACCCCAGTCCTCTCCCTGGGATCTGATCTCCGAAGCCCGATCCTCAGCTCCGAGCCCCCACCTGCCCCAGAGGGTGAGCAGACAAGTCTCTCAGGCTGATGAGTGCTGGTTGGCACCGATCTTCTGTGCGGGAATCTCTCTGCTGTGCCCTCTGCACCCCTGATGCTGCCCTGTCCTCCGTGGCTCTGAAGCTCCCCCCCACCCCCGCCAACCCCCATCTCCACCAGTGAAGGGCCTTCCTAGTGTGTGGGAACTTTTCCTCTTTCACAGCTCCCTCCCCAAGGTGCAGGTCCTGTCCCAATTCTCTTGTCTCTGTTTTTTCTTTTGCCCTACCCAGGTATGTGGGGAATTCTTGTCTTTTGGGAAGTCTGAGGTCTTCTGCCAGTGTTCAGTAGGTGTTCTGTAGGAGTTGTTCCACATGTAGATGTATTTCTGATGTATTTGTGGGGAGAAGGTTGATCTCCACGTCTTACTCTTCTGCCATCTTGAAAGTCTCCTCAGGTTTTGATTATCTTTTATGTCAGGTGAATTAGCTTTCAAATTTGCAGTGAAAAGGTACAACTTCAGCAGGTTTGGCTGCCTTGTCCTTTTAAAGTTATTAATGGCAACATATTGCAAGTCAGGGCTTTAAAATGCATTAGTTAAACCCTCTAAGACAAAGGATTAGTTCCAATAGTTCAAACAGTAAAAACAGGACTAACATTTCAACGTGAAAAATATATAGGATCAAGCAATATATTAAATTTGCTTAATAAAGCCCAGTTGGATTAAATTCTATCCTATAATAAATAAAAACACTTTACTCAAAATTGATTTTTTTTAAATATATTTCCACTTAAAGGTGATTTCTACTGTACGTTTTCAGCTGACTTTGCTTCTGTTTCTGAAACAGCGCAGCTTTCAAGAATACTTTTAAGGGGAAATTAATGCTTTAACTGTGTGCATATTGATGACTCAGCAAATATATTGCTGAGTTGATGACACCTCCCAGAGCTCGAATCCAGTATTTAATGAAGTCTTTCCTAATCTCTTGGCAAGAGAAAGAATAACAATGTTTCCCTAAGTTAACAACATATGAAAGTGGCAGATTATTCTTTATGATGATTTCTACTCAGATATACATATTTTTCTGGGTATAAGTCCAATACATTTGAAAAGATTTTAGTATCTACCAGTAAATATTGGATATTGATGAAAAATTTCCCTCACCAGCAATATTAATTACCTATGAGAATTTTTTATTTTATTTTACAAGTAGGTAAATTATTTATAACCATGGTTCATCCTATATTATTATTATAAGATGATTGTTTACTTCAAATTTCAACTAATATTATGTACGAATTGCTAGAAAGTTGAGTATATGTGCTTAAATATTTTGTCAAATTCTTGGCACATCATGGAACCTGACATATTAGAGATAAAACTGCAATAGTGCTTTACTTTGACACTTTTATTTGAATTATATGTGAGTCATGTTTGATGACTACTTCTAAATGGAATTGGAAAAGCTTTATTTATATCCCACTTAGAAAATGTAACAGCAATCAACTTCTGTATCAAACTACTTTCCCATTCAAAATCGTCTCCATTTGCTTTAAGTGTGCTTTCATTCATTCACTCATCCATTCATTCATTCACTAAGCATGTAATGAATATCTACTTAAAACCGAATACTAGGAGGACACATAGGAACCTGTGGCTAATGCTTTCTTGCATGGGAGAGTAAAAGGCAAGACAGCTGTTTATAAGAGAAATTTCAGGTAGAGAAGAAGATGAATGAGGTAGCTCTGTAAAGGCAAAATAGTAATGAAACTGTAATAGCATAAGGAATGAGAAGACCTGGGGTAGAAGATGGTAAAGTATATGTGAAAGATGATCCAGAATTCAAGAGCTAAGCTCCATACCTTGAACCTTAATAACCATTTGTTTTTCCTGTTCTTTTATCAGTAGCAACTGATTTAGGGCTTTAATATGAGGAATAGAGGGTAGCAAGTTTTATGGTCCTTTTCTCCTCCTCCTCCTCCTCCTCCTCCTCCTCCTCCTCCTCCTCCTCCACCTCCTTCTTCTTCTTCTTCTTCTTCTTCTTCTTCTTCTTCTTCTTCTTCTTCTTCTTCTTCTTCTTCTTCTTCTTCTTCTTCTTCTTCTTCTCCTTCTCCTTCTCCTTCTCCTTCTCCTTCTCCTTCTCCTTCTCCTTCTCCTTCTCCTTCTCCTTCTCCTTCTTCTTCTTCTTCTTCTTCTTCTTCTTCTTCTTCTTCTTCTTCAGAAATACATTGCTTGCATCCATGTGGAGAATGCAGATGAGCTGAAGACACTGGTGTAAAAGAGAAAAACCTGCTGCAGAACTCTCAAAAGGAGTAAAGCAAGGAGATTCTGGGAAGATGGTAACTAGAGTATAGGCATTTTCCCTGGTCTCTCAGTTCTTTTCTATTTTCTTCTCCTGATAAAGCCACAAAGCCTCAGGTTCTGTTTGGAATCTAGCAGAGACAAGTGGTGTGGGGCTTTTAGAACTGTAGTGGAAATGTGGAAATCTGCCTTTCCCAACACAAGAAAGCAAATACTCAGAGATCTGTTAATAAAGTGTGAGGCTAGGATACACTGTGGTTTAGAGTAAAGTATATCAGAAAAAGAACCAGATCATTTGAGATGAACAAACAAAAACAAACTAGTGTTCTGACAAGTGAGAGGAAAACTAAGAAGGATAATATAGTCTTTGAGGCAAAAGAATTGTTGATCCAGAAGAAATTGTCACTTGCTACTTAAAGGGAAAAGAGGGTGGGAACAAGAAAGCACCATGGAATTCAGTAAATAGGACATTGTGTCAGACTGTGAAAGGAAATCTTTCAATAGAGAGGCAGATACTACATTGATATTGAAACAACTGAAAGATGAGAAAATGGAAAGAATGAATATATATTATTTCAATAAATTTGGAAGTAAAGTGAAAGTGATAGGTAAGTTGCTCTTGAAGAGGGCAAAGAATAGAAAGATGTTGGATTTTTACATGGGGGAGATTGGAACATGTTACAAGTTAAGAGGTGAGAGAAAGAAGGTAGTAATGTATGAAAATGGTTATTTAATTGCTTGGATTTACAAGAGTTAAACCTCAAAATTCTAAGTTTGTAAATTCCATAAACCTCACTCTTCAATACCCCATGCACAATGGATGAAGGCAATAAAGAGTGTATATACTTGTTATTAAGGGAAAATATGTACGGAAAATAATCTCTTCTAAAAACACGTGTGTTTGTGTTTATGTGTGTATGTTTGTTTCTCCTCAGAATTTTTTAAATACAATTTGTAGTGACTTCATAATGATCTTGGATATTGTAATGTAAAGTATTAGAATATTGTCAAATTTCATACATGCAAGTTTCATCTTTAATTTAGGTAAGATTTTTTTTTTTTTTCTTCTAAGTACAGACATGAACCATTGTATTGGATCTGTGAAAGATTTTCTGTTAATTTCTCATATTTGACTGGAGAGAAATGTTTCATTTCCACTTGACAGTAAAAGTTTTTCAAGTGAAACATACACATGCTTTTAAAAAATCAATTTTCACCTTTTCTCAAAGAGAATGGAAGTAATGTTCAGATTTTATTTTATGGGAGAATATTTTTCACACACTGCTTAGTGATTGACTCATAATAAATGGTAAGCACAGCTTAAATTGATATTTCCTAACATGAGCTGACTGAAAGGTACTAAAAAACAGGTTGAGTGAACATTGTCTCCCCATGCCACCTGTAAATATTAAAAAGTATTTTTATAATATTTGCTGTGCAGACTGAAAATGTAAGCTTAATGCTTATGTTCTTTCACAAAGTGAAATCTGTTAAACTGCTTCAATAATCACATTGTTCATCAACTTTATATGAGTTTAACATATGATAAACTCTTCATTTGTAACTGAATTTTTACTTGTGATTGATGGATTTGCTATTCAGCTTAATGAAATCTTCCCTATATTGAAAGAAAAAAAATGTACTTAATAGCATTATCCCTAATTCTCTAACTTCCTATCACGCTTCAAATTATATCATTGAAAAATTAAGGACTGTCTCTTCTTTCCCCTGAGGTTTGAAAGAGTTCCCTTAATGGAAGTTAGATTTTTTTTTTTGTCAGTAAAATGTAATTAATTGATGAGATGTGTTTGGGGAAAAGCAAATCAAACATAATATATTTCATTTACTTACCTATTTTGTTTAGTTTTTTATTGTTTTAGAAACAGTTTTACAAATAAATTATGAATATTATATTAAAAAAAAACAACCAATATACTGTGTGTTGAATTATTTTCTTCTCCTCATCTCAGTGAACCCAAGTGCAGGATGATAGTGGCAAAGAGGGCAAACAAAGCAGCAGGTTTATTTATAGCTCTGACCTCCCTACCTGGAGCAATTCTTGCTCCCTGATTTTCTGAATTCCACTTTAAGCAGCCATCTTGTGGAGTAGATTAGGCTATAACTTGTTTAGATTACTATAGGATGTACTACTTAACACTAATGAGAGTCAGTGCTATAAGAAGCAGATCATCAAGATGCAAAACTTTCTGCTTTATCTGAAGCTTGTAGGTACAAATTCATATTTTAAATAATTATTCAGGAACATGTTTTTCTTTCATGATGTCATTCTCTCTGTACACTGCATACTACTCTTAAATTCCTTCTCATATCTTCTCCCAATGTAGAGCTCTCTCATTGTTGTTTATTCAACTTCATATGGTTTTCTCACTATACAGAAATCACTATAATACCAGACCTATTACCAGGAGCACCAGAAGTAGAACATGTCCACTGCAAGTTGATATAGTTAAAGATCAACTCTACCTGGTCATATCTCCCTATACCATTGACCATCTCTTTACCATCCTGGGAAAAGAATATATATGAACCCATCTCCCAGTTCTGAAAATTTTCTCTCCTTGTTTTGTCTCTATCACCTCAAGTTCTCTTTCTTCCTGTTCTCCAGTTTTTAGTGCTCTGCACATTGTTTTCTGGATTTGCCACTTTAACTGGCTAATTCTAGTAGCCAAGCTTAGTGTGCTTTCACCTCCTTCTCTATGACAAGTTCTTCTCAGGTCAATACTGCCTACCTATCCCCATATACCAAATATATATCTCTGCTGAACTGTAACAGAAAATTATAAAAATAAAGTTTAAAATAGTATGGCAAATATTAGTCTAATACAGAAGAAAATAAAAAGATGAAAAGGAAGAGAAAGAATATATCTTCCAGAATCTTGTGATGTGATTAGTACCTGGAGCCCCATGGACAGATTATATTTTAGGAAAGGACACATCAATTTTGTGGGCTTTCTATAAAATGTTATAATATTCAGTGAGAAATAAAGTAATTATTAAGGAATATGGAGAAATAACACTATATTTTGAAAATATAGGACTGGCAGATGAACTTTCATACCACAGAATCCTGAATTAGGACAATACATTGTAGAATTGCTTGTAAGTGAACCTAGTGGCCTTTAATATAGATTAGAATATAACCAATATAAGTGTTCAATATTTTGGTGACTGTCCTGCAGACACTCAACAACCAATGATCTGGGTCTATGGCTATATAGCTAATTTATTTTTTATGTATTTGTATAATTATTCTGATATAGGAAAACTATAATTATAATTTTGTATAATAACAAACATTTAGCTGCCTACTAGGTTCTAAGCACTGTGTAAGACACTAGAAATGACAGGTAGGTTTCTAGTTTTTCTAGGAATTACAATTATTATCTGTCTGCTTCAGAATAGTTGAGTAAGACAGTTTTCCCATCAAGGCAGAAAATGATAAATACCTATATACTCACATTTAGGCACCCATGTACCTTGAAAAATATGTATGAATTTCTGATAACTCTTTTAAAAACTATGGTCTACTGGTAATTCATAATGTCATTTGTTAGACTATTAATTTCAATCCTTGAAATATCAGATAAAACAATGTCCTTTTCTCCTCTTTGATGACTCATAATCTCTTAGTTTAACCATATGATAAAAAGAATAATCATTTAATCCCATAGTATGATTAGTGTTACCTTTTAAAAAAAACTTTTCTTTTTTCTTTTTTTTTTGGTTAATTCTGGGAATTTTATATCTTTTGTTAAAAAAAATATAATCCTTCCTTCACCACCACTACCCTTGCTTTCTCTTCTTCTAGAAAATCTTTTACTGAGAAATTGATGCTACATTTTTATATCCTCTGTTTTTTATATATGTTATATCTTTTTATTCCTTTCTGCTTCCCACTTGAAATTCCTCAGTCTGATTACCTACCTCACCGATGTGCTCTTTTGATATTTATACTATTATTTACTCAATTTTGGGTACTTTATTTTAAATAACTTTCCATATTATCTTGATCTTCTAAAAAATGATTTCTTATTCTTGTTTGATATTAATAACATTTCCTCTATTTCCTTACATTTTTATTACATTTATTTCTAATTCTAGGTCTTTTCTTTCCTCTAATTTTGGTTCACTCGATATATGTTCTCCACTGTGCTGATTTTCTTTTGAACAACTTTTTGGGATAGTATTGCTCTTCAAATATCTTTTTATCGGCCTGTAAATTCAGTTTCTCCTGGGAAAGCTTTCTACTCTACCTGGTAATGTGTCTCATGGAAAGATTTAAAATGAGATCCTTGTCTCTATTAGTCAAAATGATTTGAGAAAAAGAATTGACATGAATCTCCAGATAGAGAGACTTGTGTGCCACAAAATCACTGCTAATCATTCTTCTTTGTTGCCAGCCCAGGCATATCCTTCAATCCATATGTCACTGAGCAAACTTTGGTAGAAGCAACATTTGGAAGAAGCAGTTAACTCAGAGTTTTTTATCTTCATTCACAAAAGATATTTTTTCTGGGTATAGAATTTAGTTAGATTTTTGTTCCTATTATCAGTACTTTTAAGATACTATTCCATTGTCTTCTACTTGCATAAAATATAGCAAGGAGTATATTGTAATTTTTAGATCTGTTCCTTTCCATATGAAGTTCTTCTTTTTCTTCTGGATGCTTTTAAGATTTTCTCTTTATCACTAGTTTCAAGCAATTTTATTATGATGTGCCTTGATATTATATTATTTATATTTCTTCTGATTTGGTTTGTGGAACTTCTAGGATCTATGAGTTTATACTTTTCATTGAACTGAGAAATTCTTTTTTTTTTTTTTGAACTGAGAAATTTTTAATCATCATTGCTAAAATATTTTTTTCTGCAATCCCATCCTTCTGAGGCTCCAATTATATATATATATATATATATATATATATATATATATATATATATATATATATAATGACACCACTTCATGTTACCCCATATACATTTCTGTTCATACTTATTCAGTCTTTTTTAACATTTGTATATCATTTTCTCTGCCTTTAACTTTAGGGATATTTTCTTCTGCAGTCTAATCTACTGCTAATCATATATTATATTTTAAAAATTATCTTTACAAGCACAATTTCCATTTAAAAAATGTCTTCCACAAGCACCATTTCCATTTAAAAAATGTCTTCCACTATTTTTATCATCAGTGTTCCTTTCTTCTTTAAATCTTTATCCTACTTAGTTATTGCCCCTGCAATCAGCTCTTTAGAACCAAGATATTGTATATTGCCAAATTCTTTGGAGAATAGTAGCATTCTATATCTTTGACCTTACTAGATAACCTTATACACAGTTTAAGGTCCTTATCTACTAAATCCGATATCTCTCACATTTCTGGATCTGTTTATATGAACAGTTTTACTCCTGTTTATAGGCAATAATTACCTGCTTCTCTGTATGCCTGATAACTTTAAAATTGGGTGCCAGAAATTGTGCATTTTGTATTCTTTGGTACTGGATTTTGTGATATTTCTTTAAACAGCATTAAGTTTTAGTCTAATGTGCAGTTAAGTAACTCAAATGTTAATTTGGTCCTTTTGATCTTTGCTTAAAGTCTGAGTATGACCAATTCAGAGTAATGTTTATTCTGTGACTAGTTTAGCTTCACTAATAAGGTAATACCCTTTTGAGAAATGTATCCAATGCCCCCTGTATTACAAGTTTTCTCCACTCTGGTTGATGGGAGTACTGTCTATTTCCAGTCATTTGTAATGAGCTCTAGAGGTTATTTGACCTAATGCTTTCCAGTGGTCTTTCCCTTTTTCATGCATATAGAGATCATTATTCAGCTAAATCCTTAAGAGTATTTGTCTGTAGATATGTGGATCTTTTGCTCTCTGTGTATCCCTCTCTTCAGTATGAATCTGCTCCACAAATTCTAGTTACTGCAGCTTCTCTGAATGCATATATCTGTCTCCTCAACCACGTGAGACTACCAGGCTGTTTTGTTCCACCTTCCTGATACAATTGCCTGGAAGTTGCTTTCAGGGATTAAGCCAGGGCAGTTGTCTGGCTCTACTCTCAGGGACCCCTTCTTTCAAACATCAGAGTTCTCCACTGATTCTTAGCCAATGTCTGAAAGCTATTGTATAATATATATATTTTTCTCTCTGTTTACAATGGTAGCACAATTCATCTAGTAGTTAATCATTTATGGAAGTCTAACTGAGGGTTTTGAGAGAAGTGAGCAGAGAGGTCAAATTTGGAGACAACTGATCAATACTTACCTATAGTCATGAGTTTTTCATGTTAATAAAATTTTGTGCTGATCTGATAATGTCCTCTCACCTGTACTTTAGATCTAGGATATTGCACATATCTAATTTCTGTAATAAAAAATAGATAAGTAAAGATTATTTCAAGCAATGCAGAATAAAAACAATTCTTTAGGGAAGGCAATTTTTTGATAAAGAGAAAATTTTTATTTCAAGGCAATGAAAGGGAAAAGCATAGCAAACTAAAACCAACTTTTCCCAATCTAGCTCTTCCTTCCTACCACCTTTCCGTCCAGGCTGTACTCATACCTCTAACACCATCTTAGGTGAATCTTCTCAGATTTTCTCACAGTGTTTTATTATCTCTTCATATCCATGTCCACCCTTTTTCAATGGTTTTTCTAGGATTAAATTTGGGGAAGGAGGAGGCAGCATTTCCTAGTTTACCATTTGGCAGAAAATTAATGTATTTTTTTTAAAAATTTCAAACTTCTTATAAAAGAAAAGAAAGGTCTTTCTTTAAAAAGACCTTTTTAAAAGTCTGAACATTTGTGTCCCCCAAAATTCATATGTTGAAACCCTAACCCTGAAATGTGCTTGTATTAGTAGGTGGGTTTTTCAGGATGTGATAGGTCATGAGGGGGAAGCCTTAAGAATGGGATTAGTGTTCTTATCAAAGAGGCCCCAGAAAACTCCTTCACCCTAGCAGCCATATAAGAAAACAGTGAAAAGTCTGCAACAAGGAAAAGAATCTGACAAAGCTGGCACTCTGATATTGGACTTCCAGTCTTTAGAACTGTAAGCAATAGACTTTTGTTGTTTATAGGCTACCCGGTCTGCATTACTTTGTTTTATCAGTCTGAATGGACAAAGACCATCTTTAACATTCTATTTTAACACCATCCACTATCCACCACTGTAGATTTCTCTAAACCTGCTACTGCATTTTAACTTTATTTCCATAATAGTTTACAGCCAAGAAAAAGTGGTGCCCAGGCCTTCAATAAAATGGTCTTTTATGCGGAGCATGGCTGGCACAGAAGGTAATGGTGAGATCTGAGTCTAGACAGGAGATACACTATAGATGCACTAACATATGGACATCAAGAATATAATTTGCTTTTAGGCAATGAGTCTTGCAGACATTGTTTGAGGGAGAATGACTAAACGGACTCACATTTTAGGTAGATATCTCTGGGAAGCAGAATTAAAGCAAAGAGATCAGTTAAGTTGATGAGTGATAAAACCGGGAGTTAATGCAAAGAGGGATGAGAGAATGGGTTTAATTTCTGAAGAATTTTTGGTAAATTCATCTGGATTATTCAATGACCAAATGTGGAAAAATAAGATACTGCGAAGAGCAAAGAATGACTTTTGTGTTTCTAGTTTGGTTATTAGGATGGATAAGGGTACTATCATTTGAAGTGGAGAATACAGAAAGATCATCTTTTCATCAGCAAAGAGTACTTTTTGTTTGTTGAGTTTAAATATCTCTAGGATATACAGATAGAACCTGAGGTTTGTGGTTGCAGGTAGAAGTTCAGATATATTTTTTAGTTTAGTTATGGTGATCTTGTTATCTCATCAGGTATTGTTACCTAATCTTACTCTCTTAAATTGTGTCTAATTTTTAAAGGCTAAAAATAGACAAGAGGTGATTAAATGGTACAATTCTGTATTAAACAACCAAATTCGATTATATTTCTGTAATGAAACATCATTGCATATAGTCCAAAATGAAGCTAGCTTAAATTTAATTTTCTTCAGTTGTAAGCATGAGAGCAGGGAGATTTTACTTTTTGGATTCTTAGTTATATGAAGAAAAGTTTTGTTTCTCTGAGCATAAAGGGACTCTGCAGTCTTGAAAAACTTGTAATACAGGTCACCAAACAACCTTACTCACCCAAGAGTTCTAATCTTTTCATCTATCAGTCCTTTTATTGTTACTCTCAGGAGGGAGGAGAAATTTACAAATTTGTTCGTCTTTGACTCAACTGCTTGACATGTAAAATGGCCCAAAAAGCTGACAGAAAAAAATTAAAAACCTAGATAACCACCCATTGAATAAGAGCATGGGTAATTGGGATAGAGTGTACCATGAAAACAATGGTGTTTACTACATACAGGCATTAAAGTCACGGGTGAGCAGTATTATTGAAAGGTGAGCAAAGCACAGCTCATTTCTTTTCTTCTGCCCTGAGAAAAGCTGATGGTACATAACATAGCTGAAAAGATACAGTGCTCTATTAAGAATATTTCCTAACTTCCTGTCTCTTTAACTTTAGTCCTGACATGGCATAAACTTTAGAATAGATCTTATTATGACTTTTCTGACATTGTGACATTACATCTTGCTTCTAGCTGTGTTGACTATTCCAAAAGAATATTTTTGGAGGTAAGATACAATTAGTGGTGTCAGAAACTCTCTCTACATGTAGGCAGTTCAGATGATAGCTGGAGAAATGTGGGCCAATAATAGTTTAGCTATATCATCATCTAGGCCTCAGGGATATCTACAAAACTGAGAACCTCATCCACAACTTTGTTTCAGAGGGCTTTGTTAGCTGTAATAACTGAGTTTAAATTGACCAGGATAAAATATAGATAAGAAGCCTTCTTAGCTAAATGCTTAAGCTCTTTTAATCACAGAATATCAGGGATAATTCTGGGATGTTCTGAAACTCAGAAAAATTTCTGGGAGAAATACCACATTTTGTATTGTGTTCTGAGGACAAATTCTACATGACCAGATTAACGAAACCAGACAACCAGTATTCCTGTATATTCAGAGTTGAAGAAGATTTTCTTACTTATCCTTACCACTGAATTAGCTTTCCAATGAAAGAGCATGTGTTTTTTAGTCTAATGTACAGAATTATTTTAAAATACAGTAAATACATTTAAACTGCTTACCATCAACTTCTATTCTTTTAAACTCCCTTAAACTCTGCAGAAAATCACCTATATGTTAATTCAAGAAAAATTTATACAATGTTTGAAATATCAAGGTGTATTCAGGATAGAGTAACCAGAACAGGATACAAAAACTGTACTTTGATCCTACATCTTATTTTCCTAGAATAGGAAATGCAGCAGGCAGGAAGCATTAACAAGAACAAAATGAAATGGTTATTAGAAGGTTTGAATTTAAGCCAGCTCCACCAGCCACTAGCTGTTTGTGTTGAGCAACACAATTTTCCATAACTTGATTTTTATCATAGGATTGTTGTGAAAACAACCTAGATCATGAAAGTCCTTTCCAATAACAACAACATATAAATGATTAACTACTGTTACCAAGCATTTTTCCAAGTGGGAAAGGAACCTTAAATTTCCATTATTCAATACCTTATAATGCTATTTTTTGCTTTTCTTCTGTAGTCAAATCTAATGTGTTTATTAGTTATAAAAATGAATATTACTCTATAAAATATTGCTGCTTATTATTTAAAAAAAAAAAAAAAAAAAAACCTTGGGGGAATTTTGTAACAACTATCACATTTAGAAGGCTTTCATTTCCTTTTTATTCTTTCTATGATATAAACCTTTCATTAGGTAGGTAGGTACTACTTTTATGGAATTCTACTAATACTACTGGAATAATTTCTAGGGAAGAATTGTTTATAAAGAGTTCTCCTTATGTTGTTCTTCTGCAATGCTTACCCCCCACCCTGCCCAATTAATGCAGTGGTATATTGGGAAAATTCCAAGAATTTTTATTCTAGTTCTTGAGAAAGGCAAATGAAGCTTTTATATTGAAAATCTTCCCTAGAGATTATCCTAGAAAAAACTTATACAGTATGTTCCTTATTATGTCCTTATAAAAATAACAGTAATAATGATAACAAAAGTAGCCAATATTTATTGAGCACTTACTATGAGTTCACATTTTTCTAAAGACTTTGGATACATTATATCAATTAATACCGAAAATGATAATTACGCCCCAATTTATAGAAGCAGAAACTGAGGCTTAGGTCGTTTAAATTGCCAAAGGTCATCGGCACTTAAAAGACAGGGTTTCATTTAAGGTCAATCCTGACTCCAGAATCCTTGTATTTATAATTACAAACTGGCAAATGTAAGGAAAATATATATGTGAAATTGAAATACGATTGGTCAAAGTTCATGAATACATGGACAAAAGTAGAAGGACACTAATAGTCTCTCACATCGAGAAAGGCCAGCAATCGTAAATGTGTTATATGAAATTTACCTTGAGTGTGGTATTTTGGTAGATTTCAGAAATGATATTCTATTTTAGTATTATTCTTCCTGTCCTTTTCTATCTTCAGAATTTAGTATGGATCTTGCCACAGTGAGTACTCAATAAATGTTGTCAAATAAAATTGGAACTTGATGTGTTGGTTTCTCCCATTTCTACTATGAGAGAAAAACATAAGATGATGAAGTAGACCAGGAAGGTAACATTAAATTGAATATCTACTAACTTGCAAGCACATCTTATACATCATTGCATTCCATCTGCATCACAAACGAGTTGGTTATTTTGAACTTCACATTATATGATGAGTCATTTACTTAAACTTTCACATTTGGCTATTGGAAGAATCAGGATCTGGATCCAAGTCTTTTTAATAGTTTTCCACCTTGCCTACACAAATTTGTGGGAGTTAAAATGTTTCTTTGCCTCCCTGGCATGCTTTCTTCTCAATGCAGTGGCTAATGGAAGCTTTACAAACTTTTATTCTTCTTCCAGGTGACTGACATTTTGAGGAAATGTGGGAGGGCAGGATTCTTGATGCACACATAATGGTCCTCCCTACAGTGTAGATATTTCCTTTGCTAATATGGAGGACTTTCATTTGTGGATACAGCCAAGTCAGCTTTCCAACTTGAAGGTCAGAAAACCAGACTTGTCTTCTAGAATTGGATCTGGATTCCTCTCTCAGCTTTGTTTTGCTGATAAGATATGATTACCCTTCACAGAATCACCTACGATGATTTATTCTCCAGTTCAGCAAAGATAAGTCAAATAATAAAGGGATTTTGTTTATATTTTCTGAAAGGATTTCCACAATTATCCTGCTCATGTTTAGCAATGTTTCCTTTTCCTTTATCTTCTTGCATAGGAGTCAGATTTCAATAAAGCATTCAGAATCTCTAATTAGAAAAACAAAGTTTTCATAGACGTGAAAAAATCTATGGATCTTTGGCATATTCTCTCTTGGGTTGTAACATCTAAATTATCCTGCAGAACTGTGAGATTTTTACTCTTTTGTAATAAGGAGGTTATTTGCTAAAAAAAAAAAAAAAAAAAATCCCTGAAGATTGACCTTGGTTTGGAAAGTATTTTGAATATACAAACTATTGTAGTATACCGTGTAATTTTATGGAAATTTGATACCAAACCTTATTTAATTTATACACTAAGTTATGATAACTCTAGGCTTTCTAGTCTTAAATATGCTGGAAGAACTGTGGGAAAAGAGGACATTATTTTGTGGTCATGCTCAGTAATTGCAACATGCTGTAAAGATTGTGCTATGGTAAATCTAAATAATTACAAGGTTATCTGTACAATATGACATGCTTTCTGTTCTCCTCGGATGGTGCACTGACCAGAAGTTCTAAAATTTTACTTAAGCTGATAATATCCCTCCAATTAATTGTGAAATATATGATCACCAGACAAGACAGAACACCAAAAGTGCAGTGAAGTAACTATGTCCTAGATTTGTAAATCATATAATGGATAAGAAAAGATTCACCTTGGTTGACCCAGGAAAGTGTGATAGCTATTAGGATATATGGGAACCTGTCATTCTTCATCTTTTTTTTTTTTTTTTTATAACATCTTTATTGGAGTATAATTGCTTTACAATGGTGTGTTAGTTTCTGCTTTATAACAAAGTGAATCAGTTATACATATACATATGTTCCCATATCTCTTCCCTCTTGCATCTTCCGCCATCTCACCCTCCCTATCCCACCCATCTAGGTGATCACAAAGCACAGAGCTGATCTCCCTGTGCTATGTGGTTGCTTCCCACTGGCTATCTATTTTACATTTGGTAGTGTATATATATCCATACCACTCTCTCACTTTGTCACATCTTACCCGTCCCACTCCCCATATCCTCAAGTCCATTCTCTAGTAGGTCTGTGTCTTTATTCCCGTCTTGCCATTAGGTTCGTCATGACCTTATTTTTTTTTTTCCCCCTTAGATTCCATATATATGTGTTAGCATACTGTATTTGTTTTTCTCTTTCTGACTTACTTCACTCTGTATGACAGACTCTAACTCCATCCACCTCACTACAAATAACTCAATTTCATTTCTTTTTATGGATGAGTAATATTCCATTGTATATATGTGCCACATCTTCTTTATCCATTCATCCGATGATGGACACTTAGGTTGCTTCCATGTCTTGGCTATTGTAAATAGAGCTGCAAAGAACATTTTGGTACATGACTCTTTTTGAATTATGGTTTTCTCAGGGTATATGCCCAGTAGTGGGATTGCTGGGTCGTATGGTAGTTCTATTTTTAGTTTTTTAAGGAACCTCCATACTGTTCTCCATAGTGGCTGTATCAATTTACATTCCCACCAACAGTGCAAGAGGGTTCCCTTTTCTCCACATGCTCTCCAGCATTTATTTTTTATAGATTTTTTGATGATGGCCAATCTGACTGGTGTGAGATGATATCTCATTGTAGTTTTGATTTGCATTTCTCTAATGATTAAAGATGTTGAGCATTCTTTCATGTGTCTGTTGGCAATCTGTCTATGTTCTTTGGAGAAATGTCTATTTAGGTCTTCTGCCCATTTTTGGATTGGGTTGTTTGTTTTTTTGTTATAGAGCTGCATGAGCTGCTTGTAAATCTTGGAGATTAATCCTTTGTCAGTTGCTTCATTTGCAAATATTTTCTCCCATTCTGAGGGTTGTCTTTTGGTCTTGTTTATGGTTTCCTTTGTTGTGCAAAAGCTTTTAAGTTTCATTAGGTCCCATTTGTTTATTTGTGTTTTTATTTCCATTTCTCTAGGAGCTGGGTCAAAAAGGATCTTGCTGTGATTTATGTCATAGAGTGTTCCCCCATGTTTTCCTCTAAGAGTTTGATAGTGTCTGGCCTTACGTTTAGGTCTTTAATCCATTCTGAGTTTATTTTTGTGTATGGTGTTAGGGTGTGTTCTAGTTTCATACTTTTACATGTACCTGTCCAGTTTTCCCAACAACAATTATTGAAGAGGTTGTATTTTCTCCACTGTATATGCTTGCCTCCTTTATCAAAGATAAGGTGACCATATGTGTGTGGGTTTATCTCTGGGCTTTCTATCCTGTTCCATTGATCTATGTTTCTGTTTTAGTGCCAGTACCATACTCTCTTGATTACAGTAGCTTTGTAGTATCGTCTGAAGTCAGGGAGCCTGATTCCTCCAGCTCCATTTTTCGTTCTCAAGGTTGGCTATTCGGGGTCTTTTGTGTTTCCATACAGATTGTGAAAATTTTAGTTCTAGTTCTGTGAAAAATGCCAGTGGTAGTTTGATAGGGATTGCATTGAATCTGTAGATTGCCTTGGATAGCAGAGTCATTTTCACAATGTTGATTCTTCCAATCCAAGAACATGGTATATCTCTCCATCTATTTTTATCATCTTTCATTTCTTTCATCAGTGTCTTATAATTTTCTGCATACAGGTCTTTTGTCTCCTTAAGTAGGTTTATTCTAGATATTTTATTCTTTTTGTTGCAGTGGTACATGGGAGTGTTTTCTTAATTTCACTTTCAGATATTTCATCATTAGTGTATAGGAATGCAAGAGATTTCTGTGCATTAATTTTGTATCCTGCTACTTTACCAAATTCATTGGTTAGCTCTAGTAGTTTTCTGGTAGCATCTTTAGAATTCTCTATGTATAGTATCATGTCATCTGCAAACAGTGGCAGCTTTACTTCTTTTCTAATTTGGTGTCATTTTATTTCTTCTTCTTCTCTGAATGCTGTGGCTAAAACTTTCAAAACTATGATGAATAATAGTGGTGAGAGTGGGTAACCTTGTCTTGTTCCTAATCTTAGTGGAAATGGTTTCAGTTTTTCACCATTGAGGATGATGTTGGCTGTGGGTTTGTCATATATGGCCTTTATTATGTTGAGGAAAGTTCCCTCTGTGCCTACTTTCTGCAGGGGTTTTATCATAAATGGGTGTTGAATTTTGTCGAAAGCTTTCTCTGCCTCTATTGAGAGGATCATATGGTTTTTCTCCTTCAATTTGTTAATATGGTGTATCACATTGATTGATATGCTTATATTGAAGAATCCTGCATTCCTGGAGTAAACCCCACTTGATCATGGTGTATGATCCTTTTAATGTGCTGTTGGATTCTGTTTGCTAGTATTTTGTTGAGGATTTTTGCATCTATATTCATCAGTGTTATTGGCCTGTAGTTTTCTTTCTTTGTGACATCTTTGTCTGGTTTTGGTATCAGGGTGATGGTGGCCTCATAGAATGAGTTGGGGAGAGTTCCTCCCTCTGCAATATTTTGCAAGAGTTTGAGAAGGATAGGTGTTAGCTCTTCTCTAAATGTTTGGTAGAATACGCCTATGAAGCCATCTGCTCCTGGGCTTTTGTTTGTTGGAAGATTTTTAATGAGAGTTACAATTTCAGTGCTTGTGATTGGTCTTTTCATATTTTCTCTTTCTTCCTGGTTCAGTCTCGGCAGGTTGCACATTTCTAAGAATTTGTCCATTTCTTCCAGGTTGTCCATTTTATTGGCATAGGGTAGCTTGTAGTAATCTCTCATGATCGTTTGTATTTCTGCAGTGTCAGGGGTTACTTCTCCTTTTTCATTTCTAATTCTATTGATTTGAGTCTTCTCCCATTTTTTCTTGATGAGTCTGGCTAATGGCTTATCAATTTTGTTTATCTTCTCAAAGAACCAGCTTTTAGTTTTACTGATCTTTGCTATTGCTTCCTTCATTTCTTTTTCATTTATTTCTGATCTGATCTTTATGATTTCTTTCCTTCTACTAACTTTGGGATTCTTTTGTTCTTCTTTCTCTAATTGCTTTAGGTGAAAGGTTAGGTTGTTTATTTAAGATGTTTCTTGTTTCTTGAGGTAGGCTTGTGTTGCTATAAACTTCCCTCTTAGAACTGCTTTTGCTGCATTCCATAGGTTTTGGGTCCTTGTGTCTCCATTGTCATTTGTTTCTAGGTATGTTTTGATTTCCCCTTTGATTTCTTCAGTGATCACTTCGTTATTAAGTAGTGTATTGTGTAGCTTCCATGTGTTTGTATTTTTTACAGATCTTTTCCTGTAATTGATATCTAGTCTCATAGCATTGTGGTCGGAAAGACACTTGATACAATTTCAATTTTCTTAAATTTACTGAGGCTTGATTTGTGAACCAGGATATGATCTATCCTGGAGAATGTTCCATGAGCACTTGAGAAAAATGTGTATTCTGTTGTTTTTGGCTGGAATGGCCTATAAATATCAATTAAGTCCATCTAGTTTAATGTATCATTTAAAGCTTGTGTTTCCTTATTTATTTTCATTTTGGATGATCTGTCCATTGGTGAAAGTGGGGTGTTAAAGTCCCCTACTATGGTTGTGTTACTGTCGATTTCCCCTTTTATAGCTGTTAGTATTTGCCTTATGCATTGAGGTGCTCCTATTTTGGGTGCATAAATATTTACATAGGTTATATCTTCTTGGTTCAATTTTGATCATTATGTAGTGTCCTTCTTTGTCTCTTGTAATAGTCTTTATTTTAAAGTCTATTTTGTCTGATATGAGAATTGCTACTCCAGCTTTCTTTTGATTTCCATTTGCATGGAATATCTTTTTCCATCCCCTCACTTTCAGTCTGTATGTGTCTCTAGGTCTGAAGTGGGTCTCTTGTAGACCGCATATATATGGGTCTTGCTTTTGTATCCATTCAGCCAGTCTGTGTCTTTTGGTGGGAGCATTTAATCCATTTATATTTAAGGTAATTATAGATATGTATGTTCCTATTCCCATTTTCTTACATGTTTTGGGTTTGTTATTGTAGGTGTTTTCCTTCTCCTGTGTTTCTTGCCTAGAGAAGTTCCTTTAGCATTTGTTGTAAAGCTGGTTTGGTGGTGCTGAACTCTCTCAGCTTTTGCTTGTCTGTAAAACTTTTAATTTCTCCATCAAATCTAAATGAGATCCTTGCTGGGTAGAGTAATCTTGGTTTTAGGTTTTTCTCCTTCATCACTTTGAGTATGTCCTGCCACTCCCTTCTGCCTTACAGAGTTTCTGCTGAAAGATCAGCTGTTAACCTTATGGAGGTTCCCTTGTGTGTTATTTGTTGTTTTTCCCTTGCTGCTTTTAATATTTTTCTTTGTATTTAATGGTTGATAGTTTGATTAATATATGTCTTGGCGTGTTTCTCCTTGGATTTATCCTGTATGGGACTCTCTGTGTTTCTAGGACTTTATTAACTATTTCCTTTCCCATATTAGGGAAGTTTTCAACTATAATCTCTTCAAATATTTTCTCAGTCCCTTTCTTTTACTCTTCTTCTTCTGGGTCCCCTATAATTTGAATGTTGGTGCACTTAATGTTGTCCCAGAGGTCTCTGAGTATGTCCTCAGTTCTTTTCATTCTTTATTCTGCTCTGCAGTAGTTATTTCCACTATTTTATCTTCCAGGTCACTTATCCGTTCTTCTGCCTCAGTTATTCTGCTATTGTTCCCTTTAGAGTATTTTTAATTTCATTTATTGCATTGTTCGTCATTGCTTGGTTCCTCTTTAGTTCTTCTACGTCCTTGTTAAATGTTTCTTGCATTTTGTCTATTCTATTTCCAAGATTTTGGATCATCCTTAATATCATTATTCTGAATTTTTTTTCAGGTAGACTGCCTATTTCCTCTTCATTTATTAGGTCTGGTGTTTTTTTACCTTGCTCCTTCATCTGCTCTGTTTTTTTTTGGTCTTTTCATTTTGCTTATCTTACTGTGTTTGGGGTCTTCTTTTCACAGGCTGCAGGTTCGTAGTTCCTGTTGTTTTTGGTATCTGTCCCTAATGGCTAAGGTTGGTTCAATGGGTTGTGTGGGCCTCCTGGTGGAGGAGACTAGTGCCTGTGTTCTGGTGGATGAGGCTGGATCTTGTCTTTCTGGTGGGCACGTCCACATCTGATGGTGTGTTTTGGGGTGTCTTTGGCCTTATTATGATTTTAGGTAGCCTCTCTGCTAATGGATGGGGCTGTGATCCTCTCTTGCTAGTTGTTTGGCATAGGGTGTCCAACACTGTAGCTTGCTGATCGTTGAGTGAAGCTGGGTCTTGGTGTTAAGATGGAGATCTCTGGGAGATTTTCACCGTTTGGTATTCCATGGAGCTGGGAGGTCTCTTGTGGACCAGTGTCCTGAAGTTGGCTCTCCCACCTCAGAGGCACAGCCCTGATGCCTGGTTGGAGCACCAAGAGCCTTTCATCCACATGGCTCAGAATAAAAGGGAGAAAAAATAGAAAGAAAGAAAGAAAGAGGATAATATAAAATAAAGTAAGATAAAATAAAATAAATTTATTAAAATAAAAAATAATTATTAAGTTAAAAAAAAAGAAAAAACAAAATGGATGGACAGAACCCTAGGACAAATGGTGAAAGCAAAGATATACAGATAAAATCTCACACAGAAGCATACACATACACACTAACAAATAGAGGAAAAGGGGAAAAAATAATATATCTTGCTCCCAAAGTCCATCTCCTCAGTTTGGCATGATTCATTGTCTATTCAGGTATTCCACAGATGCAGGTACATCAAGTTGTTTGTGGAGTTTTAATCCGCTGCTTCTGAGGCTGCTGGGAGAAATTTCCCTTTCTCTTCTTTGTTCACACAGCTCCCGGGGTTCAGCTTTGGATTTTGACCCGCCTCTGCATGTAGGTCGCCTGAAGGTGTCTGTTCTTCGCTCAAACAGGATGGGTTTAAAGGAGCAGCTGCTTTGGGGGATCTGGCTCACTCAGGCTGGGGGGAGGGAGGGGTGCTGATGCATGGCGAGCCTGCAGCAGCAGAGGCCGGCGTGATGTTGCAGCAGCCTGAGGCACGCCGTGCGTTCTCCCGGGGAAGTTGTCCCTGGATCACAGGACCCAGGCAGTGGTGGGCTGCACAGGCTCCTGGGATGGGCGGTGTGTATAGTGACCTGTGCTTGTACATAGGCTTCTTGGTGGTGGCAGCAGCAGCCTTAGCATCTCATGCCCGTCTCTGGGGTCCGCGCTGATATCCGCGGTTTGCGCCCGTCTCTGGAGCTCCTTTAAGCAGCGCTCTTAATCCCCTCTCCTCACGCACCAGGAAACAAAGAGGCAAGTAAAAGTCTCTTGCCTGTTAGGCAGCTCCAGACCTTTTCCCGGACTCCCTCCCAGCTAGCTGTGGCTCACTAGCCCCCTTCAGGCTGTGTTCACGCTGCCAACCCAGTCCTCTCCCTGCCATCCTACCTCCGAAGCCCGAGCCTCAGCTCCCAGCCCCCGCCTGCGCCGGCGGGTGAGTAGACAAGCCTCTCGGGCTGGTGAGTGCTGGTCGGCACTGATCCTCTGTGTGGGAATCTCTCTGCTTTGCCCTCCGCACCCCTGTTGCTGCGCTCTCCTCCGTGGCTCTGAAGCTTCCCCCTCCACCACCCGCAGTTTCCGCCTGCGAAGGGGCTTCCTAGTGTGTGGAAATCTTTCCTCCTTCACAGCTCCCTCCCACTGGTTCAGGTCCCATCCCTATTCTTTTGTCTCTGTTATTTCTTTTTTCTTTTGCCCTACCCAGGTATGTGGGGAGTTTCTTGCCTTTTGGGAGGTCTGACGTCTTCTGCCAGCGTTCAGTGGGTGTTCTATAGGAGCAGTTCCACGTGTAGATGTATTTCTGATGTATCTGTGGGGAGGAAGGTGATCTCCGCTTCTTACTCTTCCACCATCTTCTCCTCTCTCTCTCCATTCTTCATCTTATATTAACTAATACGTAATGTATGTGTCTCTGGAGAAACTTCAAAAAAGAACAGTAAAATTGTCTGACACTGTCAAATCTAGAACAGAAAAGGTTTTAAAAAATAAGTGTTCTGAAGATTTTGGTTTTTTATCTCTTTTTTAAAATTATTTTTTGCATGTGTTTGTCATTACCTATACCTGCATCACTGATGATTTAATTGATGAACACATTTATTCTCCAAAATTTTATTGATATTTTATAGGTCAAAATATAATACACACATTTGTCTATTCTTGATGACTATGTATAATGCAAATATTTAAATTTAAAGAAATATTTTCCAGAAGTTAAGCTAAATCCAATGGTAAAGTAGGCATTTAAGAGCAATTTAAGAAAAACTTCCCAAATAAATACATTAGTAATAAATTGTGCATATATATATTTCTTTGAGGAAAAGTAGTTTATACTGTCCATATCATTTCTCTGCTCCAATGCTCACTTATGGAATTTAGCATAAAATTCATAATTGTTACCAAGACCTACAATGCCTGCTGCCCATGATCTGGCCTGCCTGCATCTCTAATTGCATCTTCTTCCTCAGTTCTCCTCCATTTCCATGGTTCATCAAATGACCTTCTTTCTATTGGCCAAAAATGCTAACATCTTTTCTTCCATAGTGTTTTTGGTTTTGCTGTTCTCTCTGCTTGGAAATCTCTGCTCCCAGATTTTTCATGATGTGTCCTTCTTGTCATTCAACTGTTCACTCATCTATTACCTGCTAAGACACAATGGCATCATCAGAAAAAAAAAAATGCCATTACATATTATTTATATTATGTACCACTATTTTAAATCTTCACTTTTGTTTTAGTCTTGGATACACAATTTTGGTCTTGGGTACACAAGTATATTAAAGGCTTATATCAGTCAATTTATGTCAATAATCA